>NW_006197961.1:2314482-2321361 GCF_000334495.1 Tupaia belangeri chinensis | reverse complement strand
CAGGTGGGATCCAGCCACCTTAACCAAACACTTGCAGCTGGCCCAATAACTGTAACTTTATACTCATTGAAAATGAGCTCTCTGTATTCCCCCTTTCACCAGTCTCCTGGCAACCACCATTCTGTTGTCTGCTTCTATGACTTTGACTACTTCAGATACCTTAGACACATGGAATCAGAGTATTTTATTTCAAAGGTCTTCCATGGCTCAAAATAGACCTCTCCTATTTTTTAATCTGTTGACTTGTATTCAGACATCTGTATTATAAGAGTCATGATTTGGGGGAGGGGGGGCAGCAGGTGTCATAGTGGTCAAAGGTCTAGACTCCCACATGGTTGACCATGGTTTGAGTTCCAGATCCAGCAGTTTGAAAATCACAGCAGGCATGCATGTGTGCAGGTGCAAAAAATTAAAAAAAATTAAAAAGAAAAACAGGAGAAACATGAAGAAGCGACTGTAACATGGACATTGCTCCAGAGGGTGATTTCTCACTTTCCCTCTCTCCATCTCTCTGTCTCTCTCTCTCTCCTCCCATGGGGAAAAAAAAAAGAAGAAAAAATTTTATCTCTACTACTGATGAAGAAGAATTTTTCTAAGTTAATAAAAATTTGGAAGGGGTGGACGTGTATAGAATTTGACTGACTATTACTTTGATAGCACAAAATCTATTACCTTTTCACATTCACACAATATATATCTATATCAATCAATAGATAAAATAATTCTATGCTATTCTGAAAATATCATTTTAAAACTTCATTATTTTTAAAAATCAAAAGAATAAAAAAAAAAACTCAGACCCCAGAACATAAAAACAAAAGCATGCATGATTTTCAATAACATCTGAAGCTAACAGACTCACAAACCTATCCAACTTCACCAGCAAGAAAATGGTTGTAGGTAAAAACTCTAACATCCCCCATTTTGACCTTTTGGGTCTGTGACCCAGCCTGTGCAGTTGACCATGTGTGATCCAGCCACCTTAACCAAACACTTGCAGCTGGCCCAATAACTGTAACTTTATACTCATTGAAAATGAGCTCTCTGTATTCCCCCTTTCACCAGTCTCCTGGCAACCACCATTCTGTTGTCTGCTTCTATGACTTTGACTACTTCAGATACCTTAGACACATGGAATCAGAGTATTTTATTTCAAAGGTCTTCCATGGCTCAAAATAGACCTCTCCTATTTTTTAATCTGTTGACTTGTATTCAGACATCTGTATTATAAGAGTCATGATTTGGGGGAGGGGGGGCAGCAGGTGTCATAGTGGTCAAAGGTCTAGACTCCCACATGGTTGACCATGGTTTGAGTTCCAGATCCAGCAGTTTGAAAATCACAGCAGGCATGCATGTGTGCAGGTGCAAAAAATTAAAAAAAATTAAAAAGAAAAACAGGAGAAACATGAAGAAGCGACTGTAACATGGACATTGCTCCAGAGGGTGATTTCTCACTTTCCCTCTCTCCATCCTGTTCTCCCCCTGTCTCTCCTCCCATGGGGAAAAAAAAAAGAAGAAAAAATTTTATCTCTACTACTGATGAAGAAGAATTTTTCTAAGTTAATAAAAATTTGGAAGGGGTGGACGTGTATAGAATTTGACTGACTATTACTTTGATAGCACAAAATCTATTACCTTTTCACATTCACACAATATATATCTATATCAATCAATACATAAAATAATTCAATGGTATTCTGAAAACATGATTTTAAAACTTCAATTCATTATTTTCTTCAATTCATTATTTTTTAAAAATCAAAAGAATAAAAATTACTCAGACCCCAGAATATAAAAGCAAAAACATGCGTGATTTGCAATAAAAGTATGAAGCTAACAGACTCACAAACCTACCCAGCCTCACCAGCAAGAAAATGGTTGTAGGTAAAAACTCTAATAGTCTGCATTTTGACCTTTGAATATTTTTATGGGAATTCTAATGTAAAAGGAAAAACTGTGAAGTGTATGTCTCATGAACTCCTGTTGCAAGGAATGAATAGCAAGCAATCCATTCAACTCAATCTTCAAAACAATACAGAAATATGCACAAATACCCTCTTTTCAAAAATTCCATAATAGACCCAAAAGTCATTACACATCTCTTCACAACTCTGATTCTCCTTTTCCTGATTCTTTAACTGCAAATTTCTGTAGACATGTTCTAATTTGGCTGAAATCATTTTATTTCTCCTAGTCTGTCTTCCCCCTCATCCAATTAGATGACTGTTCCCATCACTAAATTGTTCACAATGATGCCTGCATTGCTAAATCTAACAGACACTTGGCTTGTTAATGAATTAAATAAATTAGGGATAAATAACTTTGTCAGACAAGTAATCAAACAAATCAATATCTCAGCTCTTATAGGCTGATTTGGCTCTCAGGTGTCCTCAGGTAGATGTCCTAGGCATCCCTTGTCTCTGAACTGTTTCTGCGGTACCTACTAGGCTCTCAGACTCACCTGTATGGGCTCTCAGAGAGGACAGTCTTCTTGTGTAAGAGTGAATTTCTCCCTAGATAGTTGATGATGGAGACTGAAGCTCTTTTTCCCAGACAAGACATATTGAAAGAATTAAGCATGGTTCCCTAGCCAGACTGGAGACTCCCAAAACATCAACCATGTCTCATCCAGCCTAAGACTGTACTACTTGAGGGACAATGAAAGGAAATATTTACAGTTCCTTGTATCTGCTCATTAGGTATATTTTTTTTCCTTATAATTACAAACTCTTAGAACCTGATTTCCCTCATGGACACTTTTTTTTTTTCCTGCTGATTAGTTGTTCTCAAGAGACCAGATTGAAAATAGGATGAATCCATCTCCTGCCTCTAAAGGTACTCTCACCAAACATGAGTTAAAATTTGTCATAGGTCAACAGGTGACATGGAGGTTAAGGTGCTGAATCCTACCTGTCTGTATGTATGGTTCAAGTCCCAGACCTGGTGGTTTGAACACCATGGTGGAAACGTTTGCTTGTGTGTCCAAAATCCTGAGAAGAGACTGGAAGTGAAAGGATTGCAGCATGGCCATCACCATAGGGGTGGGGAGTGATTTCTCACAATCCTTTGCCCACTTTCCTGCTCTATCACAAAAACCTTAAAAATATGTTTTAAATTTATAAAGAATAGTCATTTAGTGTTTCATTTATGTAACATTGGGTAATTACAAGAGATATATGTGGACCACTTTATGCACAGTGGACTGAAGTTAGAAAACTGCATGTTTTATTTTATTTTATTTTTACACAATACCATTCCAGTAGGACACATTATTAATCAATTTATTCTGCATTGCAGAAATGGAATTGAGGAAGGTTAAATCGTGAACTCAGTAAGGGTGAAACTTTAACTCAAACTTCTTCTAGATCTTTCCAGGCCTCAGGCTGTAGGCATGGAGCAAACAGAAGGGAAATATCAGTCCAAGGAAAAAACAGAAACACATAAAAACTTCAACTGTGAAGGAGAAGAAATTTCATATGGTTCTCTTTTTTTAATTTTAATGTTAATTTTTTATTTTAATTTTATGTCATTTACATTTCATCATTGTACATTTTTACAGCATACAATGTGAGTTCTCATGGCATAAATGCATTGCATGTTGAACAAGTCAAAGATGTTAACTTTTCTTTCTTTTGTCTGTTAAATGTTCTTTTTATAGTTTTTTTTTTCATTTTTACTTTTGAGTAAACTTTTTTGGGAGAAAAATGCATTTTTACTTTTGAGTAAACTTTTTTGGGAGGAAAATGACAGATTAACATGCATTCGTAATAAATAATGCTGAGATAGCTATGCGTCCTTTACTCAGTTTCCCCAGTGAAAACATCCTGCAAAATCATAGTACACTATCACGCCAGGCTATTAACATGGATAAGTTCAAAATACAGAACAGTTTCATCAACACAAGGATGTCCAGCTCTGCCCTTTTGCAGCCATGTCCACCTCCCTCCCTGTCCAGTCCTCCACCTCTAAAAACCACCAGTCTACTCATTGTTGGTACCATGTTATCATTTTCAAAGTTTTTCATAGAATATAAAAATATCTGCGTAGGCAAATGTTAGAGTAGATCATCCCTAGGAGCTGGTTTTCAGGGTGACTACAATATACACTGTGGAAAATGAGCTGAACCAAAAACAGGATCTTCGAGGTGGAAAAGGAATCTTGGGTCAAAGATTTAAATATAAAGCCAAACTATAAAACTACTGGTAGAAAACTCTTGAAAACATTGAAGTAGGCAAAGATTGCTAAATTAAGACCTCTTAAAGCACAGGCTTAATCCCAAAAATAGACAAGTGGTATTATATCAAGCTAAAAAGCTTCTTTACAGCAAAGAAAACAATTATAGTGAAAAGACAACTCTCAGAATGGGAGATAAATTTTAACATTATTTCTCAGGCAAGGGATTGATAATCAAATTATATAGGGAACTCAAGTAGATCATCCACTAAAAAATGAATAATCCAATTAAACATGGGCAAATTGAGGCCAGCAGTTCACATAGTGGTAAAGGCACTGGACTCTCACATGGCCTACAGTGGTTCAAGTCCCGGACCTGGCAGCCTGTTTTCTCACTCTCCCTCTCTCTCTTCTATGTCCCTCTCTGGTAAATAGATGAATAATACTAAGTAAAAATGCATAAATAATTCTAAAAAATGGGTAAATAAACTGAATAGACAGTTCTCCAAGGAAGACTCACAAATAGCCAAAAGGCATATGAAAAATGTCCAAAATCTATTATCATAAGGGAAATGCAAATTAAAACTACAATGAGATTCCATTTAACCCCAGTTAGAACTGCTAGGATGAAAAAAATAAGAAAATAAAGAACAACATGTGCTGACAAGGCTGTGGTGAAAAGAGAACACCCTTACATTGTTGTTGGGAATGTATATTTGTACAAACTCTGTGTGAAATGACGTATAGCTTTCTAAACACACACACTCATGCATACACACACACACACACACAAAAATAGAACTACCATGTGATCCAGTAATCCCACCAATTTCTTGGTGTTCACTCAAAGAATAGGAAAACACTCCGTTGGAAAGACACTTACACATTCACGTTTCTTGTTGCACTATTTACAATTGTCAATACATGAAATCAACCTAAGATGTCCAAAAAGTGATGACTGGGTTGAAAAATGGTGCCACATAGATACTATGAAACATTACTCCGCCATAAGACACAAAGACACTCCTACTGTTCTATTCAAAGTGGATGAATACAATAGACCTAATATTAACCAAAGTGAGACAGACTTTGAAAGAGATACACTGCATAGCCCCACCAACATAAACTGAAAGTCTATACTCTATTACAGAAGTAGAAAATCCAAAGATATGATAGTGGAGAGGATAAGTGTAGATACCAGAGATTGGAAGAGAGGGAAGTGGGTGGTTGAAAGTGGGTGGAAGGAAAAAAGAGAAGGAACAAATAACATACAAAAGATTAAAGTTCTATTTTTTTTAAAAAAAACTAATTTTTGCTTAAAAATATCAAATCAAATCAAATACTTTGGCCAGTTATAAAACACACTAGATGCCAAAAGTCGACAATATCAACAAGAGTGGTTAAGGTCCTAATATACGATGGAATGATGGACCCCAAAAGTGAAAAACAGTGGTCTCGAATATATTTCTCCCTCAAAGGATTTAAGTGGTTTTACTTTCTAAGCACAGTTGACTATTTTTTCCAGAAAGGAGTACAACTCAATACTGTAGTTTCAGTAAAACAAAAGAAAGAATACTTGCTATGATCTATACCACTTGAGAATAAATAGCTCCTATGAAGCCTACATTATCCAACAAGGTAAATAACAATTTACAAATCACTTTGATGAGAGATAAGAAATGACTTAAGGAAAGTGGGAAAATGACAAAGGGAAAGCTGTTGGATTTCAGAGAGAGCAGAAATCTTAATATAAAGGCTAAATAAAATTATACAGAGAGACTTAAATCAGAGGAATGGAAACTCTTGGCACTCATAGAAGGACCAAGTTCTACTCCCAAAATTTGATTAAGAATCAAGAAATTACTTCTGAGACATTGAGGCTTGCAGTCAGGGAGCTTATTCTACTCCAGAAAATTTGGGGCTTTTATATCTTTCCTCCAAATAATTTCTTCAGAGCTCTCTTTATGTCTTTATTCCTCAGACTGTAGATGAAGGGGTTCAGCATGGGGGTGACCACAGTGTACATCACTGAGGCTCCTGCCCTTGAGAGTGAGCTGAGAGTAGCACCAGAACTAAGGTACACACCCAGGCCAGTACAGTAAAATAAGGAGACAACTGAGAGGTGAGAGGCACAGGTGGAAAATGCTTTGTACTTCCCCTGAGCAGATGAGATTGCACGAATGGAGGAAACTATCTTAGTGTAAGAGTAAAAGATCCCAGCGAGGGGACCACCACCCAGCAGCAAAGATCCAAAATAGGTCACCATGTCATTAGGAAAGGTGTCAGAACAGGCAAGGTGGACCACCTGATTAAATTCACAGAAAAAGTGGGGGATTTCAACATGTGGACAGAAGGACAGCCGCAAGGCCATTAGGCTATGTAATAAGGCATACGGGGCACTCATGGTCCATGAAGCCAGAACCAGTTGTCTACAGAGCCAGGAGTTCATGATGACCGTGTAGTGCAGGGGGTGACAGATGGCCACATACCGGTCATAGGCCATCACTGTCAGGAGAAAGCCATCTACCCCTCCAAAGAGTATGAAAAAGTACATCTGGGTGATGCAGCCTGCATAGGTGATGAACTGGCTCTGTGTCTGGATGTTCACCAGCATCTTTGGGACGGTGATGGAGGTGAAACAGATGTCAGCAAAGGACAGGTTGGAGAGGAAGAAGTACATGGGGGTGTGCAGGTGGGAGTCTGAGA
>NW_006197961.1:2310841-2313549 GCF_000334495.1 Tupaia belangeri chinensis | reverse complement strand
AAGGAAAACAACTCTGTTTCCCCTAATCCCCAACTCCCTGTCAACCACCACACCGTCATCTGTTTCTATGACTTTGACTACTTCAGATACCGTAGGTAAGTGGAATTACTCAGTATTTTATTTCAAAAGTATTCAGTGGACTGATGTCCTTATTTTTCTTTGTTGACTAGTATTCAGATAACTGTATTTTAAGATCATAGTTTGAGGGGCCAGCAGGTGTCATAATGGTGAAGGTGCTGGACTCTAACATGACTTACTGTGGTTCAAGTCCTGAAACCAGTTGCTTGGAAATCGCACTGGACAAGAGTACATGCCTGCCAAAAATCTCAAAAAGAAAACAGAAAAGTAGGGATTTCAGCATGCACGTTCCCCAGGGGTATGATTTCTCACTTTCCCTCTCTTTGTCTCTCTCTCTCTCTCTCAGGTGAGCAAATGTGCCCTATGGCAATAAAAAGAAAAAGGAATTTATGTTTACTACTGATGTAGAATTATTCTAAGTTAATAAAAAATATCAAGTGGGTGGGTGTGTACACAATATAATGGCCTATTAGATTTGATAACACAAAACGATTCATTTTTCATATTCACCCAATATGTATCTTTATCGATCAATACATAAAATAATTCAATGTTTTTCCAAAATTTTTATTTTAAAATTTCAATTAATTATTAAAAGAAAAAATTCAAAAGAATCAAATATATTTCAACTCCAGAACATGAAAACAAAAAGCTTGCATGATTTCCAGTAAAATAAAAAGCTAATAGACTCACAAACTTATTCAATTATAACAGCAAGAAAATGGTTGTAAGTAAAAACTCTTTAATATTCTCATTTTGACCTTCAATTAAATTTTTGTTATGTGAATGCCTAATGTGAAAGAAAAAACTCTGGGGACCAGCAGTTAACATAATGGCTATGTCACTGGACTCCTATGTAGTCAACCTCGGTTCGCGTCCCAGACCCAGTGGCTTAAAACTCACGCCGGGCATGTGTGCGTTCGTGCCCAAGATCCCAAGAAGAGAATGGAGGAGAAGGGACTGCGGCATGGCCATCCCCCCTGGGGGGTGATTTCTCACTTTCTGTCTTTCTCTGTCTGTCTGGCGAGCACACGCACCCTATAGTAAAAACCTCTCCAAAAAAAAAGAAGAAGAAGAAACTGTGAAATGTATGTTTCATGAACTACAGTTGCAAGGTATGAATTGCAAGCAATCTATTCATCTGGATCCTTAAAAAAATACAGAAATATGCACAAATACACTCGCTAAAAAAATTCCTTAACAGAAGCGAAAGTCACTGTGTATCTCATCACAGCTCTGATTCTACTTTTCCCACTTCTTTAACTGCAAATTTCGGTGCATGTGTTTTAATTTGACTGAAATTATTTTATTTCTCCCATTCCTTCTTCACACTCATCCAATTGGAAGTCTATTCCTATCACTAAATTGTCCATAATGATGCCTGCATTGCTAAGTTTGACAGACACATGACTTACTAATATATTGATTGAATTAATGATAAATAACTTGGTCAAACCAGTAACCAACACATCAATCTTTCAGCTCTTGCTAGGCTGGTTTGACTCTCAGCTGATCTCGGGTAGATGTCCTTGGCATCTATCCTCTCTGATTCATTACTGTGGTACCTACCAGGCTCTCAGGCTCACCTGCATGGGCTCTCAGAGAGGACAGTTTTCTTGTGGAAGGTTAAATTTCTCCCCGAATGGTTGGTGTTGGAGACTGCAGCTCTGTCTCCAGACAAGGTACAATGAAAGAATTAAGCATAGAACCCTAACTAGTCTGGAGACTCCAGAAAAATCAACCATGTCTTGCCCAGCCCAAGGCTGTACTCCTTGAGAGACAATGACAGATGAAATATTTACAGCTCCCTATGTCTGCTCATTAGGTACATTTCCTCCTTATAACTACAACCTCTTAGTAGCTAATTTCCCTTGTGGGCACTGGTCTGGAAAGAAAATAACATTTTCTTGCTGATTTGCTGCTCTCAAGAGACCAGAATAAAAGTGGGAAGAATTCAGTCTTCATTGCATGTTCTCTGTGAACTCGCCTGCCTCCAAAGGTCATTAGCACCTTTTACCAATCATTGAGTTAAAATTTGTCACAGGTCAGCATACAGCGTGGAGGTTAAGGTGTTGGATCCCACTTGGCTGAATGCACAGTTCAATTCCTAGACCTGGTAGTTTGAACATCAAGCTGGGAAGTGTGCATATGTGTCCAGAATCCTGAGAGGAGACTGCAAGAGAAGGAAACGCAGTATGGCCATGCCCAGGGGAGGTGATTTCTCATTCACCTTCTCTCTCTTTTTTTCTCCATCTCTGTGAGTGCATGTGCCCTACACCAAAACTAATAAAAAAATTATTCTCATACTGCTTGGATATATCTTGAAAAATATTGTGTAGTATAGAAATGTACAATGATGGAATGCAAATAACAAATCATAAAGTAAAATAAAATGTTTCCAAATCTAACTGAGGAATTGGACCTTACGAACACTTTGGATTTCTAAAGCATAGACTCGGGGTGGAGACACAACTGTTTATCTCTCCATAAAATGATCGTATTACCTCTTCAACAAGGGAGAGAACTGTGTTCACATGCTACAAAACCAGGTGTAGTGGGAACCAGCAGTTAGCGTAATGGCTATGTCGCTGGACTCCCACGTAGTCGACCGCGGTTCGTGTCCCAGACCC
>NW_006197961.1:2307706-2310818 GCF_000334495.1 Tupaia belangeri chinensis | reverse complement strand
GTGTGCGTGCGTGCCCAAGATCCCGAGAGGAGAATGGAGGAGAAGGGATTGCGGCGTGACCATCCCCCCTGGGGGGTGATTTCTCGCTTTCTGTCTCTATGTCTCTCTCTGTCTGTCTGGCGAGTGCACGCGCCCTACAGTGAAAATCTCTAAAAAAAAACAGGTGTAGTTACTACAATCCTTGGTTTCATAATGTTTTTGACAAAGCCTTTGGGAGTTTTATGCTCATAGCATGCATTAAGATTTCTCATTTAGGGGCTAGCAGGTGGTACGCTGTTTGAGGGGCTAGACTCACACATCGTCGACTGCAGTTTGAATCTCGAACCCAGCAGCTTGAAAATCATGCCGGGTGAGTGGACTCGTGTGCCCTAAATCCCAAGAGGACATAAAGGAGAAGGGACTGCAACACGACCATCTCCTGTGTGGGGTGATTTCTGACTTTTTCTCCATGTTTTCCTCTATTTCTCTCCTGTAAGCATATGCACTCTATCGCAAAAATCTTTTAAATATTTTTTTAATTTTTTAAATTGTCATTTAGTCTTTCATTTTTGTAGCACTGAGTAGTTACAAGAGATACATGTCGATCTCTTTATGTTCAATGGACTGGTTAGAAACTTATACGGTATGTTTTATTTAATTCTTACAAAATACCATTCTACTAGGACACACTATTAGCAAATCCAGGCACGTGTGTGTACATACTCAAACCCCCAAGATGAGGATGGAGGAGAAGGGATTGCAGTGTGGCTCAGAATTGCTCAGAATAATATAGACTATTTGAGAATACAGTATCCTTAAGATACTGTCATCCTCTGAGATAATGAAAATTGTAAAGTTTTCTGATCTAAACCTGGAAATAACTTTGGGGAAGTAGAAAAATGGCAGAGAAAGTATCTCGTGGATATGAGAGAGTGCAGAAAGATAGACATAGTTTTACTTCAATTGCAAAGATAAGGAGAGCGAGCTCTACTTTCACAATCTGATCAGAGAATCAAAATTTTTATCTACCATGCTTTGAAACTTGCAATCATAGACACTACTTCAGTTCCAGGCCATAGTTAATAGTTTAGTCATTTAATAGTTTCCCTCCCAAAGACTATTTTCAGAGCTCTCTTTATGTCTTTATTCCTCAGACTATAGATGAAGGGGTTCAGCATGGGCGTGACCACACTGTACATCACTGAGGCTATTGCACTTGAGTGTGAGCTCTGGGTATCACTAGCACTAAGATACACACCCATAGTGACCACACTGTACATCACTGAGGCTATTGCACTTGAGTGTGAGCTCTGGGTATCACTAGCACTAAGATACACACCCATAATTGTACAATAAAATAAGGAGACAACTGAGAGGTGAGAGGCGCAGGTGGAAAATGCTTTCTGCCTCCCCTGAGCTGATGAGATTGCACGTACAGAAGAAACAATCTTAGTAAGAGTAAAGGATCCCAGTAAAGGGACTACCAGCCAACACCCCAGCTGCAAAATAAAGCACTATGTCATTAATTAAAGTGTTGGAGAAGGCTAGGTGGATCAGCTGATTAAGTTCACAGAAAAAGTGAGGGATTTCCACATGTGTACAGAAGATCAGCCACAATGCCATTAAGCATTGTAACAAGGAATACAGGACACTCATGACCCAGGATGCCAGAACCAACTTTCCACACACCCAGGGGGTCATGATGACCGTGTAGTGCAGGGGGTGACAGATGGCCACATACCGATCATAGGCCATCACGGTCAGGAGGAAATAATCCAATGTTGCAAAAACTAGGAAAAAGAACAGCTGGGTGATGCAGCCTGCATAGGTGATGACCTGGCTCTGTGTCTGGATGTTCACCAGCATCTTTGGGACGGTGGTGGAGGTGAAACAGATGTCTACAAAGGACAGGTTGGAGAGGAAGAAGTACATGGGGGTGTGCAGGTGGGAGTCTGAGATAGTGGCCAGGATGATGAGCAGGTTTCCACACACAGTGATCAGGTACATGGAGAGGAAAAGCCCAAATATGAGGGGCTGCAATTCTGGGTCCTCTGAAAGTCCCAGAAGAAGGAATTCAGAAATGTGTGTCTCATTTCCTGGTTCCATGTGGCGGAGGTGACTACCTGAAAAGAGGAAGGTCAGATGGCTAATTTCACACAAACAGGTATGACTCACATAGTTGAAATGCCACAGTTAATATTTTAGCCTTAAAGTTAATTTCTATAGTTTTAATGCCATAGTTAATATTTTAGTCTTAAAGTTGATTTCTATAGTTTCGTTTGAATCTAATCCCCATTAGGTTTTCGCAGTACCATCTCTGCTTAAGAATTTCAACTCAAGTCTTTGTTCCCACAAATCATGTGTTCTACAGGATTTTTAACTTGTTTATTTATTGATGAATAAGAATTGTACATATTTATGAAGCACAATGTGATGTTTCATAGGGTTTTGTTTTTGTTTTTAGTTCTGCTCTTGGGCACATGCACTCACAGCACAGAGAGACAGAGAGAGGGATAGTGAGAAATCACCCCCTAGGCACCACAATCTCCTCTACTCTCAGAATGTTGAGTGTGCATTTTTCAAGCTTCTGGGTCTGGAGCTTGAACTGACAGTCAACCATATGCCATCCATCCACCTTAACCATCACATCTCCAGCTGGCTCAATGATTATAACTTTATATCCATTGAAAGACAACTCTATGTGTCCCCCTTTCACCAACCCCCTGGCAACCACCATTCTGTCGTCTGTTTCTATGACTTTGACTACTTCAGGTGCCTTGGTTAGTGGAATCACACATTATTTGATTTCAAAGGTATTCCATGGGTCAAAATAGATCTCCCTAATTTTTATCTGTTGATTGGTATTCACACATCTGTATTATAAGATCATAATTTAGGGGCAAACAGGAGTAGTAGTAGTTAAGGTGCTAGACTCCCACATGACTGACTGTGGTTCGAGTCCTGAACTCAGCAGCTTGCAGAACACACTGGAGGGACTGGCAGCTGGTGTGGTGATTAAGGCGTTGGACTACCATATGGCTGACTATAGTTCAAGTCCTGGACCTGGAGTGCTTGCTTTCTCACATTCTCCATTCTCTCTCTCTCTCTCTCTCTCTCTCTCTCTCTCTCTCTC
>NW_006197961.1:2301901-2307456 GCF_000334495.1 Tupaia belangeri chinensis | reverse complement strand
GCTGACGAAGAATTTTCCTAAGTTAATAAAAATTTGGGGTAGGCTGGTATACAATATAATTGCCTACTAAGTTTGATAACATAGAATATATGCACTTTTCACATGCACCATATATATATATGTGTATATATATATGCACACACAGTAAATAATTCAATGGTATTCTGAAATTTTATTTAAAAACTTGGATATATTTAAAGGGAAAATCAAAAGAATAAATAATATTCAAACCCCAGAACATAAAAAACAAAGAATTGTCTTCATTTGCAATAAAGTAAAAAGCTAATAGACCCACAAACATATTCAAAAAACCAGCATGAAAATAGCTTTGAGTAAAAACTCTTAAATTCCCATCTCTCTCTCTCTCTCCTCTCTATCTCTTGTCAAATTAAAAATAATAATAATTATAAATATTTTTTTAAAAAATAAAGAAAGTCACACTGGTCATGTGTGCATGCATGCCCAAAATCTTGAGAGGAAAATGGAAGAGAAGGGATTTCACCATGGGCATCCCACTGAAGGGTGATTCTTGCTTTCTCTCTCTCTGTTCCTCTCTCTCTCTCTCTCTCTCTCTCTCTCTCGTGCCCTATGCAAAAAAAAAAATTACTGCTGACAAAGAAGAATTTTCCTAAGTTAATAAAAATTTGGGGTAGGCTGGTATACAATATAATTGCCTACTAAGTTTGATAACATAGAATATATGCACTTTTCACATGCACCATATATATATATGTGTATATATATATGCACACACAGTAAATAATTCAATGGTATTCTGAAATTTTATTTAAAAACTTGGATATATTTAAAGGGAAAATCAAAAGAATAAAAAAGAATAAATAATATTCAAACCCCAGAACAGAAAAACAAAGAATTATCTTCATTTGTAATAAAGCAAAAAGCTAATAGACCCACAAACATATTCAATAAACCAGCATGAAAATAGTTGTGAGTAAAATCTCTTAAATTACCACTTTGAATAAATTTTTAGGTGAATGGTCACTGTGAAAGCAGAAACTGTGAAATGTATGTCTCATGAACTCCTGTTACAAAGTATGAATTGCAAACAACCCATTCATCTTGTTCTTCAGAAAACAAAATGCAGAAACATGCAAAAATACTCACAATTCCAAAATTCCTCAAAAGACCCTAAAGTCATTGTACATGTCATCACAACTCTGATTCTACTTTTCCTTCTATCACAGCAAACTGGTGTGCACATGTTCTAATTTGACTGAGATCATTTTATTTCTTCCATTCCTTCTTCACCCTCATCCAATTGGAAGTCTATTCCCATCACTAAATTGTCCATAATGATGCCCGCATTGCTAAGTCTGAAAGACACATGGCTTTTTAACGTATTAAATAAATTAATGATAAATAATGTTGTCAGACAAGGAACAGAAAACCTATCAATCTTTCAGCTCTTGCTAGGTTGGTTTGACTCTCAGGTGATCTCAGGTAGATGTCCTTGGCATCCATTCTCTCTGAACAGGACCTGCCATACTTATTGGGCTCTCAAACTCACTTGTATGGGCTCTCAGAGAGGACAATCTTCTTCTGGAAGGGTGAATTTCTCCCTGAATGGACGATGTTGGAGACTGCAGCTCTGTCCCCAGACAATACACAATGAAAGAATTAAGCATGGAACCCTAGCCAGTCTGGAGATTCCAGAAAAATCATCCATGTCCTGTCCAACCCAAGGTTATCCTCCATGAGGGACAATGACAGATAAAATATTTGCAGCTCCCTATATCTACCCATTAGGTTTGTTTCCTGCTTATAATTACAACCTCTTAGTAGCTGATTTCCCTCGTGGACACTGGTCTGGCAAGAAAGGAAAATTTTCCTGTTGATTTGCTGTCCTCAAGAGACCAAGTTGAAAGTGTGATGAATTTATTACACGTTCTCTGTGAACTCTCCTGCTTCCAACAGTCATTAGCATCTTTCACCATCCATGAGTTAAAATATAATTGATGTGGGCAGAAGATGGTGTTGCAGTTAAGGTGCTGGATCCCACATGGCTGAATGTAAGGTTCTAGTCCCACACCCGATGGCTTGATAAATCACACTGGGCATGTGTGCATGTGTCCAAAATTTGTTCTAAATTCACCACGAGTCAGTCCTTCACCCCAATGAATAAACACCCTTCCACATGGACACCGATACTCTATACTTCAACAAGTAGATGAACAGGATGAACAAGAAACATGGTGCATAGTTAATACAATGTGTGATCCAAACGTTCACTTCACCATATTTAAGGCTATCTCTGACTCTAAGGCCATATTGGTTCAACTATTTGTTTAGATTTGCCTTTCCATATACAAAATGCTTTGACTCAGGTAAGTGATCATTTTTTTTTTTTATTATTCATGATGCAATGTGTTGGTGCACATGAGGAGAGAAAGAGGAAGAAAGAGGGGGACAGATATAAAGAAAGAGAAGCACCCTCTGCAGGGTGTGGGCTGAGACTCCCTTCCTCCAGCCCTCCAGCCCTCCAGTCCTGGCCACATACCCGTCCAGTGAGATTTCAGGCTGACTGAACTCAGGACTTGAACCAGAGTCCTCATGTGGCTTCCAGCTCTGTACTCTGGTATGCTATGAACAGGATTCTAATGAATGAATTACAGATCATCAAAGACACCAATATATTAATGTGTACATTTCAGATAGAGATACTGGAAGCAAGGACATATACTTACATGTAAATCTGACATTTCAGATTTCTCTATATTTGCCAAGTGTAATGGGATTTTTGGTTGTTTTCTAGTTACTTTTCCTTGTCTGTCTCTTTTTCCATAGGCAGACTACAACCCAAAAAAAGCTATTTGAGTAACCTTATACAAAAATTGCTCAGAATTATACACATCAATGGAAAATACATTATTTTTAAGAGTGACATGTAGGGAGACAGCAGGTGGCATGGTGGTTGAGGTATTGGCCTCCCACATGACCAATTATGGTTCAAGTCCCGAAACTGGTAGCATGCTTTCTTACTTTCCATTTCTCTTGCTCTCCTTCTCTGTCACAAATCAAATAATAACAACAACAATAATAATAAAATTTAAATTAAATAATTAGTTAATAAGGAGAATATATATTTTTGAGAGATTTTCGCTATAGGGCGCGTGTGCTCGCCAGACAGAGAGAGACATTAGAGACAGAAAGCGAGAAATCACCCCCCAGGGGAAATGGTCACATCGCAATCCCTTCTCCTCCATTCTCCTCTCGGGATCTTGGGTATGCACGCACACGCGCCTGGCGTAAGTTTTAAGCCACCGGGTCCGGACGCGAACCGTGGTCGACTACGTGGCAGTCCAGCAACATAGCCATCACACTAACTGCTGGTTCCCAATAAGGAGAATATTTTTAAAAGAGGTACATGTCATTCTATAAGCTAATGATACTTTTACGTATTTCTGATACAAGACTAGGAATAACATTAGGAAAGTATAAAGATATTAAAGGAAAACTTGGCTGGAAATTAAATGTAGAAAGTTAAATCCAGTGTTGCTTCAATTGTATAGACATGTACTTTAACAATCTGATCAGAGAATCACAATTTTTGGCTGCAAGACTTTAAGCTCTGGGATCATGGACATTATTTCAGCTCCAGGCCAATGATTATTTCACAATTTCCCTCCAAAGACTATTTTCAGAGCCCTGTTTATGTCTTTATTCCTCAGACTGTAGATGAAGGGGTTCAGCATGGGGGTGACCACACTGTACATCACTGAAGCTGCTGCACTAGAGCGTGAGCTGTGGGTAGCACCAGCACTAAGGTACACACCTAGGGTTGTACAATAAAATAAGGAGACAATTGAGAGGTGAGAGGCACAGGTGGAAAATGCTTTGTACTTCCCCTGAGCTGATGAGATTGCACGAATGGAGGAAACTATCTTAGAGTAAGAGTAAAGGATCCCAGTGAGGGGACCACCACCCAGCAGCACAGATGCAAAATAGATCACCATGTCATTAACAAAGGTGTCAGAGCAGGCAAGATGGACCACCTGATTAAGTTCACAGAAAAAGTGAGGAATTTCCAAATTTGCACAGAAGGACAGCTGCAAAACCATTAAGCTATGTAACAAGGAATACAGCACACACATGATCCAGGATGCCAGAACCAGCTTTCTGCATACCCAGGAGGACATGATGACCATGTAGTGAAGGGGGTGACAGATGGCCACATACCGGTCATAGGCCATCACAGTCAAGAGAAAGTCATCCAATGCTCCAAAGACTAGGAAAAAGAACATCTGGGTGATGCAGCCTGCATAGGTGATGACCTTGCTCTGTGTCTGGATGTTCACCAGCATCTTTGGGACGGTGGTGGAGGTGAAACAGATGTCAGCAAAGGACAGGTTGGAGAGGAAGAAGTACATGGGGGTGTGCAGGTGGGAGTCTGAGATGGTGGCCAGGATGATGAGCAGGTTTCCACACACAGTGATCAGGTACATGGAGAGGAAGAGCCCAAATAGGAGGGGCTGCAACTGTGGTTCCTCTGAAAGTCCCAGAAGTAGAAATTCTGAAATTTGTGTATCATTTCTTGGTTCCATGATGACTATCTGAAAGGAGGAAAATAAGTTGGATGATTTCACACAAACAGGTATTTCTCACAAAGTTGAAATGCCATAGTTACTATTTTTTAGTTCCAAAGTTATTTTCTATATTTCTATATGGATCAAATCCCCTTTAGGCTTTCACAGTGCCATCTCTGCTTAGGACTTCCTATCTCACTTCTTTGTTCTCGTTTGTCAAGTAATCTACAGGATTAGCTTCCTTGTCTAGTCACAAATAATCATTATACACATTTATGGAATGTAATGTAATTTGTCAATTAGCTTTATTTTTGTTTTTGTTTTTGTTTTATCATAGAGCACATGCACTCATCAGAAAGAGAGAGCGAGAGAAAGAGAAGGAAAGTGAGAAACCACCTGCCAGGGAGAATGGCCATGCCACAATCCACTCTTCTTCCATAATGTTGGGCATGCATGGACACATGTCTGGCATGTTTTCCAAGTAACCAGGTCTTGGACTTAACCTATGCCATCTGCCATGTTGAATTCAGTAGCCTTAACCACCATGCCATCAGGTTTCCCAATAACTATAAATTTATATACATTAAAAAACAACTCTCTCTCACTCCCTTTCACCAATCCCCTGGAAGCTTCCATTCTATTGTCTGGTTGTACAATTTTGACTATTTCAACTATCTTAGTGGAATCACACAGTATTTTATTTGAAAGGTCTTCTACAGATCACAATATATCTCTCTTAATTTGTATCTGTTGGTAAATACTCAAACATCTGTATTATAAGAGTCACAGTTTGAGGGGTCAGTGGTGTCATAGTGGTAGAGTCACAATTTGGAACTTAAGAGCTCAGGTAAGCATGTTCTGAGGCCTGCTCATGTTCTACAAAACACACGCACACTAACACACTAACACACACACCAAACTATGAACTCTGGTGTCCTCAGTCACGTTGATTAGAAAAAGAATGGATATGAGACCATTCCACAATATGAAATCATCTTTTCCCTAAAACAC
>NW_006197961.1:2297592-2301165 GCF_000334495.1 Tupaia belangeri chinensis | reverse complement strand
GGACCAACAGATGGCATAACGGTTATGTCACCATACTCCCATATGGATGAACGTGGTTCGAGTTCTGAACCTGGTGACTTGAAACTCAGAATGGGCATATATGCATGTGTGCCCAAGATCCAGGGAGGAGAATGGAGGAGAAGGAATTCTGGCATGGCTTCTAAAAAAATAAATAAATAAAAATGAAAAATAAAAGGTCAGTAGGTGGTGTGGTGGTTAAGCCACTAGACTCCCACATGGCCAACCACAGTTCCAGTTCTGGAACTGGTAGCTTAAATATCACCCTGGCTACATGTGCATCCATGCCCAAAATCCTGAGAGGAGAATGGAGAAGAAGGGATCGCAGCATATCCATCCCTCCTAGGGCATGATTCTCTCTCTCTCTCTCTCTCTCTCTCTCTCTCTCTCTCTCTCTCTCTTTCTCTCCCTCCCTCCCTCCCTTCCTCCCTCCCCTCTCTCCTCCCCCTCTAGTCTTTCTTGGACACGCACACAGGTCCTATGGCAAACACTCTCCCAAAAAAATAGAAGAAAATGTGCAAGAGGAAGGGGGAAAGATGGGTAATTTCTCACTTCCTGTCTCTCTGTTTCTCTCTGGTGAGTGCACCCTATAACAAAAACCTCTCCAAAATAAAAAAAATAATAAAATAAAATACATTTTGAAATATCTTTTGAAAACAGAAACCTGGGAAACACGTGTGGGATTGGACGCTAGAGGTTACTAGATGATGTGGAAGAAGCACAGTCCCGGATCAGGCTCGATTTATTGACATGGGCTCAGTAGACAGATACTCTGCATTTATTGCTGCAGCCTGGGAACTTGGAAAGCCATCCAACACGGACCAGTGTGTAGCCCAGTGGTTAAGGGGCCTGAATCCTATGTGGTTGACCACACGGTTTGAGTCTTGGGCCTGGTGGCTTGAGAAACATGTAGGTGGCATGTGAGCATGTGCCCAAAATCCCAAAGGGAGAGACAGATGGAGAAGCAATTGACTTGACTCTTCCCTATAGGGACCCCTATAGGGGGTGCTTTCTTCCTCTCTCTCTTTTTTTATCTCTCTCTGGTGAATGCGTGTGCCTTCTGACAAAAAAAAGAAAAAGATAGAAGGAAGGAAGGAAGGAGGGAAGGAAGGAAGGAAGGAAGGAAGAAAGGAAGGAAGGAAGAGAGAAAGAAAGAAAGAAAAGAGAGGAAAAGAGAAAGTTAAAAAAATCATTCTTAAAAAAAATCAACTAATGGGATCAGAAAACTAGGTTTAGCATCTCATATCTAGCCCTTAGTGACTCCACAGCAATGAATGAAGCAGAAATTTTATAGCTTCAAACACATGGCTTGACTCTCCATGAAAAATGCACTTCTTCCATGAATAGCTTACATAACTACATTCTCCATGCTTCATTAAGAATGCACCTCTGGGATAAATGGAGGAGAAGGGATTGCGGCTTGGCTATCCTCCCTGGGGGCGGGGGGGTGATTTCTCACTTTCTGTCTCTCTGTCTCTCTCTCTGGTGAGTGCCCACACCCTATAGCAAAAACCTCTCCAAAAAAAAATGCACCTCTGAGACCAGCAGATGGCATGGTGACACAGGCACTGAATTTACATAAGTCTCACCACAGTTAAGGCCCTGGCCCTAGCAGCTTAAAAATCATACCAGGTCCATATTCACATGCCCGAAATTCCAAGAGAAGAATGGAGAAGTGATTGCCATGTGGTCGTTCTTCTGGGAAGTGATTTCTCACTTTCCCTCTTTCTGTCTTTCTCTCTTTCTCCGGTAAGCATACATGACCTATGGAGGAAAGAAATTAAGGAAAAAAAATAGAGAGATAAGACATTTATGGGAAACAGAAATGGATTAGTATCTGTTGATGAAATGTGCATACTATACTCAACTGGACTCGTGTGAAGTGTATTCACGTTGGGTAAATTCACTTTACAAGCTAAGGGATGTATAGCAATTGAATGCAAATAAAAAAGTTTAAATAAGTAAGAAAAAAATAAAACGGGGAGGAAGGGTGATTTCTCGCTTTCTGTCTCTCTGTCTCTCTCTCTCTGGTGAGTGCCCACACCCTATAGCAAAAACCTCTCAAAAAAAAAAAAAATGCACCTCTGGGACCAGCAGATGGCATGGTGACACAAGCACTGAATTTACATGAGTCTCACCACAGTTAAGGCCCTGGCTTTAGCAGCTTAAAAATCATACCGGGTCCATATTCACATGCCCAAAATTCCAAGAGAAGAATGGAGAAGGGATTGCCACATGGCCATTCTTCTGGGAAGCGATTTCTCACTTTCCCTCTGTCTTTCTCTCTTTCTCTGATAAGCATACATGACCTATGGAGGAAAGAAATTAAGGAAAAAAAATAGAGAGATAAGACATTTATGGGAAACAGAAATGGATTAGTATCTGTTGATGAAATGTGCATACTATACTCAACTGGACTCGTGTGAAGTGTATTCACGTTGGGTAAATTCACTTTACAAGCTAAGGGATGTATAGCAATTGAATGCAAATAAAAAAGTTTAAATAAGTAAGAAAAAAATAAAACATCTCTTACCTCTATACTTCCCACCCTGCCCACACTGATCTCCCAAACACTGAACTTCACTTTAAGCTTTACCAGACTCCAGAGCTTCAATACTCACATTTACACAATGTGCTTCCCTCTGCTTGGAGTCTCTGTCACTCATATATTTGGAATTTTTTATTCCCTCTCCTTCTCGAGAACATCTACTCTTTCAGAACAGCTTCCATTATCTCTTTTTTAAAAAAATACATATTTTATTTTAAATTCTTTTATACATTCAATCACTATACATCACTTAGCTTCTAAAGTCATCTTTTCTAATTTTTTAAACACATTCTCAAAGGAAAAGCACACTTCCTGCATGTACTTATTATTTAATATGTGGGACTATCACTTCCTTGATTTTATTTAATTCCATGTCATTTTTCCTAGCTAGGGTCACAATAGCTTGAGGGATTTGCAATAGTGTATATCCTCACCTACCCTCACCCTCTCCCAGAATCAGTTTTTTTATAATTATTTAGTTTTATTTATTATGATTATTTTTTAATTTGGGTATGTACACTCAACAGAATGAAACACTGAGAGAGAGAGAGAAAGTGAGAAAGCAAGCCACAAGGTCCAGGACTCAAATCGCACTTGGCCGTGTGGGAGTCCAGTGCCTTAATCACCATTCTACCTGCTGACCATTAAATAGTAGGTTTTGAACATTCTTACAATGAAGAAATAATCAGTATGAAGGGATATGAATGTTAATTAACAATTTAATGATTGCATTGTGTGTGTGTGTGTGTATATAGCATATCATCACATTGTACCCCATAAATACATAGTAATTATTCATCTTTTAAAATGGAATTGATGGGGGGTGGTGAAGAGAAGAGGACAGAGAAAGATAGCAAGAAAACAAATAGAGAGGCAGGACATTAGTGGGACACAGATATGGCTTATTACCTGTTGATGACGTGTATAGTATTCTCAACTGGGTTGGTCTGAGAAGTATTTCATGATGGGTAAAGTCTTTTTACAAACAAAATGAGAAATAGTGATTG
>NW_006197961.1:2271525-2297515 GCF_000334495.1 Tupaia belangeri chinensis | reverse complement strand
GGGAGATTAATGTCTCTGTATTGACTGACATGCATGGCATTCCCTTTTGAAAAAGCAATGTAATACACTGTAAAGTTATATGTAATACAATGTAATATAAAGAAGATTATGATGATAATAAAAATAAATAAAAAATAAAATAAAATAAATGGAATTGAAAAATTAAATTAAAAAGAGAATTAGTTATAATAGGCAGAAGATAAGCAATAAGGAAAACTAAATGTGAAATAATATGGAAATATGTATAAAAGTTTATTTGTTTCTACTACTAATGAGAGGAATTATTCTAAGTTAATGCAAATTTGGGAGGAGTATGTACACAATAGGATAGACTATTAGATTTCATAACATACTATCTATTAACTTTTCACATTCACCTAATATATATATTCATATGTAAAATCATTCAATGGCATTCTGAAATTTTTATTTATAAATATAAGGCATTATTTAAAAGAAAAAATGATTCACAAACATATTCAACCTCACCAGTGAAAAAACGGTTGTAAGTAAAAACTCTTTAATAGTCCCATTTTGAATAAATTTTTTATGCAAATTCCCAATGTGAAAGGAGAAAATGTGAAATGTAAGTCTCATGAAATACTCTGGTATGGTAGGAATTGCAAGCAATCCATTCATCAGAAGCCTTCAAGAAATACATAAAATGCACAAATATACTCATTTCAAAAATGCTTTAAGAGAACCGGAAGTCATTGCACATCTTACCACAACTCTGATTCTAATTTTCCTACTTCTTTAACTGCACATTTCTGTGACACTTTCTAATTTGACTAAAATCGTTTATTTCTCCCATCCTTTCTTCATCCTTATCCAATTGGGTGTCTTGTCCTATCCCTAAATTGTCCATAATGTGTATTGATAAGTCTGACAGACACATGGCTATTTAACATAGTAAATAGCTTACTGAGAAAAAATTTGTCAGACAAGTAACCAAACACATCAGTCTCTTGACTCTTGCTAGGCTGGCTTGGCTCTCGGGTGACCTCAGGTCACCGTTGACATCTCTTGACATCCCTTGTCTCTGAACAGGTCCTGCAATACCTACTGGGCTCTCAGACTCACCTGTATGGGGTCTCAGAGAGGACAGTCTTCTTGTGGAAGGATGAATTTCTCCCTGGGTAGTTGATGATGGAGACTGAAGCTCTGTCCCCAGACAAGACACAATGAAAGAATTAAACATGGTCCCCTAGCCAGACCAAAGACTCCCAAAACATCAACTATGTCTTGTCCCGCCTAAGGCTGTATTCCTTCAAGGACAATGACAGATGACATATTTAAAACTCCCTATATCTGCTCATTAGGTACATTTCCTCCTTATAACTACAACCTCTTAGTAGCTGATTTCCCTCATGGATACTGGTCTGGAATGAAAAGAACATTTTCCTGTTGATTTGCTGCTCTCGAGAGACCAAATTGAAAGTGTGATGAATTCAGTCTTCATTACACATTTCTCTGTGAAATCTCCTGCATCTAAATGTCATTAGTTACTTTCACCAACCATGAGTTAAAATTTATCATGGGTCAACTGGTGCCATGGAGGTTAAGGTGCTGAATCCTACCTGGCTGAATGCATGGTTCAAATCCCGGACCCAGTGGCTTGAACATCACACTGAGCACGTTTGTGTGTGTATCCAAAATCCTGAGAAGAGATTGAAGGAGAAAGGAATGAAGAATGGCCATCCCCTGGGGCTGGGGGGTGATTTCTCATATTCCTCCTCTCGGGGTCTCTATCTCTTCCACTCTCCTGAAAGGACCCATGCTCTATCACAAAAGCCTTAAAAATATATTTTAAATTTAAGAATTATCATTTAGTGTTTCATTTATATAACAATGAGTAATTACAAGAGATATACATAGAGTGGGCTGAAGTTAGAAACTTACATGTTTTACTTTTTTCATTTCATTTTTACACAATACTATTCCAGTAAGATACACTATTAGCAAGACATGTCAAAACTTCAACTCTAAAGGAAAAGATAGTTCACATGATTCTCTTTTCTTAAAAGTATGTATTTTTTACTTCATTTTTATGTCATTTATATTTTACCATTGTACATTTTTACAGCATATAATGTGAGTTCTCAAAGCATAAATGCACTACATGTCAAGTAAGGCAAAGATATTAACTTTTCATTCTTGTGTCTGTTAAATATTCTCTCTTTTTTAGTTTTTTCATTTTTATTTTTAATTAAATTTTTTATTTCAGGAAAATTAGATTAACATGCATTTGTAATAAATAATGCAGATAGGTCCATGTGTCCTTTCCTTTACTCAGTTTCCCCAGTGGAAACATCTTGCAAAACCACAGTACAATATCACACCAGGTTATTAACATGGATAAGTTCAAAATACAGAACAGTTTCATCCACACAAGGATGGCCAGCTCTGCCGTCTTGCAACCATGTCTACTTCCCTCCCTGTCGAGTCCTTCACCTCTAGCACCCATGAAATTAGTCATTGTTGGTACAAAATTATCATTTCAAAATGTTTCACAGATTACAAAATTATCAGCCTAGGAAACAATAGAGTACATGATTCTCTATGCTGGATTTCAGAGTGACGATGATATGCATGGTGGAAAATGAGCTGAACCAAATCCAGCATCTTCAAGATGGGAATAGGACTTTCTGGGTCAAAGATTTAAATATAAAGCCAAACTTGAAAACTACTGGTAAGAAACTCTTGAAGACATTGGAGAAGGCAACCATTTCTTAAGTAAGAACCCTTAAAGCATAGGCAATCATCCAAAAATAGACAAGTAGGATCACATCAAGCTAAAATCCTCCTTCACAGAAAAGAAAACAATGATTACAGTGAAATGGCAACTATCAGAGGGGCAGAAAATATTTGCACATTATTTCTCAGGCAAGGGATTGATAACCAGAATATATAGGGTACTCAAGCAGCTCAGCCTTTTAAAAAAAAAATGAATAATCCAATTAAAAATAGGCAGATCAGGACCAGAACATGGCATAGTGATTAATGGCACTCGACTCCTACATGACCGACAGCAGTTTGAGTCCTAGATCTGGCAGCTTGCTTTCTTACTCCCACTAACTCTCTCTCTGTCTCTGACTCTCTCTGATTAAACTGAAGAATAACAGTAAATAAAATGAAATAAATAATTCTTTTAAAAAATGGGCAAACTAACTGAATAGACAACTCTCCAAGCAAGACTCAGAAATGGACAAAAGCCATACGAAAAATTGTTCAAAATCTCATCATAGGAAAATGCAAATTAAAACTGCAATGAGAAGCCCTTTAACCCCAATAAGAATGACTAGGAACAAAAAAAAATAAAGAACAACAAGTGCTAGAAAGCCTGTGGTGAAAAGGGTAACCTCTTGCATTGTTTTTGGGAATGTGTATTTGTACAAGCCTGTGTAAAACAACGAATAGGTTCCTGAAAAACCTACAAATAGAACTACCACATGACCCACTAATATCGCTCCTTGATATTTACTCAAAGGACAGAAAGACACTTGCATATTCGTGTTTATTGCAGCATTATTCACAATTGTTAAGACATGGAATCAATCTAAGTATCCAAAAACTGAAGACTGGATTGAAAAATGATAGCACATATATCCTATGGAATATTACTCAGCCATAAGAAACAATGACACCCCTATTGTTTGATTCAAAGTGGATTAATACAGAGGACTTAATCTTTTTAAGAATTAAAGAATGACTTTATTTAATTTTTTATTTACTTATTTATTTTAATTTGACCAGAGAGTGGGGAGAGAGAGAGAGGGAGAAAAAGTGAGAAAGCAAGTCTCTGGGTCCAGGACTCAAACTGTAGTCCACCATGTGGGAATCCAGCACCCTTAACCACTTTGCCAACTGTTGGCCCCCAAAGGACTTATTTAACCAAAGTGAGCCAGATTTTGAAAGAGATGCACTTCATATTCTTACTCAATATGTACTGAATGTCTGAACTCTATGGCGAAAATGGAAAGATCCTGATAGTAGAGAGGATAAGTGTAGGCAGCAGAGATTGTAAGGAGGGCAGTGGGTGGTTGAAGGTGGGTGGAAGGAGAGAAGAGAAGGAAAAATTAACAGACAAAAAGTGGTAAAGTCCTAAAGTTTAAAACAAGAAAAAGATCTGTAATTTTAGCTTTAAAAAATAATTTTAAAAAAATTTTGATCGGTTATAAAATACATTAGAACCCAAAGTCCACATTATCAAGAAGACCAGTTAAAATCCTAAGAGAGAGAAAAGAAAGAAAAAAAGAGAAAGAACAAGTGTTGGGGAAGCTGTAGAGAAATTGGAACCGTTGTTCACTATTTGTGGGAATATAAAATAGTGTAGCCACAATAGAAAACAGTATGGAAGTTTCTAAAATAAATAAATAAATGGAATTACTATGTACTCCAGCAAAAAAAAAAAAAAAAATTTAATCCTAATATGTGATTGAATGATGGACCCAAAAATGAAAAACTGTCTTCTTCAGAACTTTTTTCCACCAAAGAATTTAAATTGTTTTACATTTTTTATTTATTTATGGAGTGTGTGTGTGTGATGTTTTATTTATTTAGTGTGTGTGTAATATAGAGAATATATATATATATATATATATATATATTGCTATAGGATCATGTGCTTGCCAGAAGTACATAAAGAGACATAGAGACAGAACTCAGAACTCCAGTGGCCATGCCACAGTCTCTTCTCCTCCATTCTCCTCTCTGGATTTCAGACACATACATGCCTGATGTGAGTTTCAAGCCACCAAATCCAGAATTCAAACTGCAATCTGCCACATGGAATTCTCTGCCTTAACCATTATACCAACTACTGGTCCCATAAGGGTTTAACTTTCTAAGCACACTTTTTTTAATCCAGAAAGGAGTACAATTTACTACTGTTGCTTCAATAAAACAAAAGAAATACAATTCACTATGATCTATGTCACTTGAGAAGAAATAATTTCTACCGAGCCCACATTGATCCATGAGATGACTGAGAATTTACAAATAATTTTGATGAAAGATTGGAAAAAGACTTCAGGGAAGTGGGAAAATGACAAATGGACAGCCACTGGATAGTAGAGCAGAAATCTTAATTTAGAAACTCACTAAAATTATACAAAGATATTGAAATCAGAGGAATGCCAACTCCCAGAAGTCATAGGACAAAGTTCTACTCCCAAAATCTGATCAAGAATCAAGAAATTACCTCTTAGAAATTGAGGCTTGCAATCAGGGCAGCTTATTCTATTCCAGAAAAATTGGTCCTAATATACCTTTCCCCCAAATAATCTTTTCAGGGCCCTCTTTATGTCTTTATTCCTCAGACTGTAGATGAAGGGGTTCACCATGGGGGTGACCACAGTGTACATCACTGAGGCTGTTGCACTTGACTGTGAGCTGTGAGTAGCACCAGGACTAAGGTACACACCTAAGAGTGTACAATAAAATAAGGAGACAATGGAGAGGTGAGAGGCGCAGGTGGAGAAGGCTTTGTACTTCTCCTGAGCTGACGAGATTGTACGAATGGAGGAAACTATCTTAGAGTAAGAGTAAAGGATCCCAGTGAGGGGGCCACCACCCAACAGCACACCTGTAAAATAGATCACCATATCATTAAGAAAGGTGTCAGAGCAGGCCAGGTGGACCAGCTTACTAAGATCACAGTAGAAGTGGGGAATTTCCACATGTGGACAAAAGGACAACCTCAAGGTCATTAGGCTATGTAATAATGAATACAGTGCACTTAAGATCCAGGATGCCAGAACAAGTTGTCCACAGAGCCATGAGTTCATGATAATTGTGTAGTGCAGGGGATGACAGATGGCCATATACCGGTCATAGGCCATCACAGTCAGAAGAAAGTCATCTACCCCTGCAAAGAATATAAAAAAGAACAGCTGGGTGATGCAGCCTTCATAGGTGATGACCTTGCTCTGTGTCTGGATGTTCATCAGCATCTTTGGGACGGTGGTAGAGGTGAGACAGATGTCAGCAAAGGACAGGTTGGAGAGGAAAAAGTACATGGGGGTGTGCAGGTGGGAGTCTGAGATGGTGGCCAGGATGATGAGCAGGTTTCCACACACAGTGACCAGGTACATGGAGAGAAAAAGCCCAAATAGGAGGGGCTGCAATTCTGGTTCCTCTGAAAGTCCCAGAAGAAGAAACTCTGAAATTTGTGTATCATTTCCTAGTTCCATGGTGACTACCTGAAAAAATGAAAATACAATTCCTAATTTCACTTGAACAGGTATTACAGAGCTGAAATGCCATAGTTAATATTTTGCACTCATGAAGTTATTTTCTATATGTTTGTATGGATTTAATTCCCTTTAGGCTTTCATAGTGTCATCTCTGCTAGGACTTCCTTTTTTTAATTTTATCTACATTTTTTAATAGATTCAATCACATTATTTAGCTTACAAGGTGATCATTTCAATATGTGAACATTTCTTTCTGGTTCAGTTGATCAAAATATAACAACACTACCTCCCTGTCTCAACAGTGCTGTGTACTTCTTATCTCACTCCTTTGTTCCCACAGATCAAGTATTCTACATGATTTCTTAACTTATTTATTTCTTGACAAATATAATAGTACTCATCTATGGAGTAAAATGTGATGTTTCAATAAGATTTTGGGGTTTTGTTGTTGTTGTTGTTTGTTTTACTATTGGGCACATGCACTCACAGGACAGAGAGACAGTGACAGGAAAAGTGAGAGATCACCCTCCATGGGGAATGGCCATGCTACAATAATCTCTTCACTCAGGATGTTGGGAGTACAAGTACACATGTCTGGCATTTTTTTCAGACTTCCGGGTCTGGGACTTTAACTGGCAGTCAATCATGTGTGATCCAGCTACCTTAACCACTACACCACCAGCTGGCCCAATAACTGTAACTTTATATCCATTGAAAATCAACTTCATTTTCCCCTTGTACCAATCCCTTGGCAACTACCATTTTGTTGTCTGCTTCTATGACTTCGACTACTTCAGATACCTTAGTTAAGTGGAATCCCTCAGTATTTTATTTCAAATGTATTACATGCATCAAAGTAAATCTCTTTTCATTTTTAACTGTTGATTGGTATTAAGACAACTTTATTACAAGATCATATATTGGAGGTCAAACAGGTGTTGAGTGGTTAAGGTGTTGGACTCCAACATGGCTGATCAAGATCTGAGACCCAAAACCAATGCTTCAAAATCACACTGGACACGTGTGCATGTGTGGCCAAAATCCTAAGAATAAAATGAGAAGGGATTTCAGCATGGACGTACCCCGGTGGGGAGAGGGGGGAGGTGGAGGGCAGAGGGTGATATCTCATTTTCCCTCTATCAGTCTCACTATGTCTCTCTCTCAGGTTGGCACACGTGCCTTATGGGAATAAAAAGGAAAGGAAAGGAAGAAGAAAGAGAGAAAAAGGAAGGAAGAAAGAAAGGAAGGAAGGAAGGAAGGGAGAGAGGGAGGGAAGGAGGGAGAGAGGGAGGGAGGGAAGAAGAAGAAATGAAAGAGAAAGAAAAAAGAGGAAGAAGAAAGAAAGAATTAAAAAAAAAGGTATTTATGTTTACTTACTGAAATAGAATTTTTCTAAGTTAAAATTTGGGAGGGGTGGTCACAAACACAATATGATGCCTATTAGATGTGATAACATAAAACCTATTAATTTTTCACATTCACCCAATATATATCTATCAACACATATAATAATTCAATGGTATCCTGAAATTTTTATTTTAAAACTTCAATTCATTATTAAAAGAAAAAAAAAGAATAAAATATACTCAGACCCCCCCAGAAAACAAAACACTTCCACAATTTCCAAAAAAGTAAAAAGTTAACAGACTCACAAACCTATTCAACTTCATCATCGAGAAAATAGTTGTAAGTATAAACTCTTTAATATTCTCATTTTGACCTTTGAATAATTTTTTATGTGAATGCCCAATGTGAAAGGAGAAACTGTGAGATGTATCTCATGAACTACAGTTACAAGGTATGAATTGCAAGCAACGCATTCATCTGGATCTTTCAAAAACTACAGAACTATGCATAATAATACTCATTTCAAAAATTTATTAACAGACCCTAAAGTCATTGCACATCTCATCAACTCTGATTCTACTTTTCGAACTTTTTTAAGTGCAAATTTCTGTGCACATCTTCTAATTTGACTGAAATCATATTATATCTCCCATTTCCTCTTCATCCTTCTCCAAATGGGTGTCTATTCCCTTCACTAAGTTGTCCACAATGATGTCTGCATTGCTAAGTCTGACGAACATGCGGTTTGTCAACATATTAAATAAATCTATGGTAAATAATTTTGTCAGACAAATAACCAAACACATCAATCACTCAGCTCTTGCTAGCCTATTTTGGCTCTCAGGTGATCTCAGGTAGATGTTCTTGGCATCCATTGTCTCTGAACAGATCCTGTAGTACCTACCAGGCTCTCAGACTCACCTGTAATGGGGTATCAGAGAGAACAGTCTTCTTGTATAACTTCCCCCTTGAATGGTTGATGATGGAAACTTGACCTCTGTCCCCAGACAAATCACAATGAAAGAATTAAACATGGTCCACTGGCCAAACTGGAAATTCCAAAAACACCAACTAAGTCTTGTCCGGACCAGGGCTGTACTCCTTGAGGGACAATGACAGAGGAAATATTTATAGCTCCTTATATCTGCTCATTAGGAACATTCCCTCCTTAAAACTACAACATCTTAGTACCTGATTTCCCTCGTGGACACTGGTCTGGAAAGAAAATAACATTTTCATGCTGATTTGCTGTTCTCAGGAGACCAAGTTGAAAATGCGATAAATAAATCTTTATTCTATGTTCTCTGTGAACTCTCTTGCCTCTAAAGGTCATTAGTACCTTTCACCAACCATAAGTTAAAATTTAATTGTCATGGGTCAGCAGGTGGCATGGAGATTAAAGTGCTGGATCCCATATGACTAACTGCACCGTTTGAGTCCTGGACCCAGCAGATTGAAAAATCATGCTGGGCACATTTGTGTATGTGTCCAAAATACTAAGGAGACTAGAGGAGAAGGTACTGTGGTGTGGCCATTTCTCACTTTCCCTTTCTTTATCTCTGGTGAATGCACTCAACCTATAGCAAAACTAAAAAAAGAAAAAGAAGAAGAAGGATGGAAAGAAAGAAAGAAGAAGGAAGGAAGGAAGGAAGGAAGGAAGGAAGGAAGGAAGGAAGGAAGGAAGGAAGGGAGAAAGAAAGAAAAAAATCTAAAGAAAAAGTGATTGCATTGATGTTCCCTTAGAGGCAACCAGGAGAAATTGAAAGGACATAAGTGTTTTTACAGGAAATTTGTGACCCTGAATCAAATGCCTGGGACAGAAATTCAAACTCCTGTGAGTCATTCTTTGATCATGAATTTTGAAGAGAATCAAGCACAATGAAATATATACAGGATGATATTGATATTTCTTTATTCACTGTCCCTTCAGCAGTTATGACAAAATTTAAAAGAGGGGGAGGTAGTTCATTTTAAACACTTCAAGGAGTTATAATTACAGCCAGCACTGAAGTATTCAAGAAGAAACAGGAAGTTATTTCATCAAACAGCATGAAACACACCAATAAATCCTTCACCTCAATGAATAACCACCCTTCTACATGGACCCAGTTTTCCATACTTCAACCAGTAGATGAACAGGATGAACAAGAAACACGGTGAAGAGTTAATACAATGCATGATCGAAATGTTCACTTCATCATATTTAAGGATATCTCTAACTTTAAGGCCATATTGTTTCAATTATTTGCTTAAATTTGTCTTTCAATGTAGAAGGCATTTTGACTCAGGTAGCCAATTTTAAAAATGGTTTTTATTCATGATGAAATGTGTTGGTACACAAGAGGAGTGAGAAAAAGGAAGAGTGAGATGGAGATATATGTAGAAAGAAACACCCTCTACAGGGTCATGCTGAGACTCCCTTCCTCCAGTCCTTCAGCCCATCAGGATCCTCGTCACACCCCCATCCAGTGAGATTTCAGACTGACTGGATTCAGGAGTGGAACCAGAGTCCTCTCCTCACATGGCTTCCAGCTCTGTATTCTGGTATACTATGGCTGCACCTCACAGTCTGGGCCTGATCTTCAGTTTTTAACAGTGATACAATAGGTAATGTGAACTCCGAACAGGATAACAGAATAGGATTCTGATGAGTGAATTACAGTAATCAAACACACTAATATATTAAAATTTACATTTCAGGTGGAGATCCTGGAAGCAAGGACATACACAAACATGAAAATCTGCAGTTTCAGATTTTTCTATACTCTAAATCATGTTGAGGGCATTAGTTGCCTAATGTAATGGATATTTTTTTTGTTTTCTAGTTGCCTTTTTCTTATTGTCATTTTCTTTTTCCATAGGCAGAATACAACCCAAAAGAGTTATTTTAGTAATAATTTACGAAAATTGCTCAGAATTATTTACATCATTTGATAAAACAAGTTTTTTTGGTTGTTTTGGTTTTTATTGTTATTATTATTATACATTCATTTGCTATACAACATTTAGCTTGGAAAGATTACTTTTAAGGGTTACATATAGGGCGCCAGCAGATGGCATGGTGGTTGAGGCACTGGACTCCCACATAACCAATTAAAGGTCAAGTCCCAATGGCAGCATATTTTCTTACTCTCTCTCTCTCTCTCTCTCTCTCATAAAATTAACTAATAATAATCATAAAATTAAACAAAATATTCTTTAATAAATAGAAAAATTTTTAAATGAGTTTCATGAATTGCTCAGAATTATTTACATCATTTGATAAAACAAGTTTTTTTGGTTGTTTTGGTTTTTATTGTTATTATTATTATACATTCATTTGCTATACAACATTTAGCTTGTAAAGATTACTTTTAAGAGTTACATATAGGGGGCCAGCAGGTGGCACGGTGGTTGAGGCACTGGACTCCCACATAACCAGTTATAAACATAACCAATTATAGGTCAAGTCCCAGTGGCAACATATTTTCTTACTTTCTCTCTCTCTCTCATAAAATTAAATAATAATAATCATAAAATTAAATAAAATATTTTTTAATAAATAGAAAAATATTAAAATGAGTTTTATGTCTTTCTAAGAGGTAATGATACTTGTAAAATATTTCTAATACAAAATTAGGAATAGCATTGCGAAAGTTGAAAGATATTAAAGAAAAAATTTGGGACCAGCAGATGACATAATGGTAATGTCTCTGGACTCCCACATAGTAGAAGGTGGTTCAAGTCCTAAATCTGGCAGTTTAAACTCACACCAGGCACATGTGTATTGTGCCCAAAATTCCAAGAGGAGAATGTTAGAGAACTGATTGTGACATGGCCATCTCCCCTGGGGGGTGATCTCTTGCTTTCTATCTTTCTCTATGTCTCCAGCGAACATATACACCCTGAACCAAAAATCTATTTAAAAAATTTAAGATTTTTTTTTAATTGCTGGATATGAGAGAGTGCAAAAAGCTAAATAGAGTGTCACTTAAATTGTATAGACATGTACTTTCACAGTCTGAGCAGAGAATCTCAAGTGTTGGCTCTAAGTCTTTAAACTCTGCAATCATGGGCATTACTTCAGCTCCAGGTCAATGATTTTTTTTTTCACAATTTCCACAATTTCCCTCCAAAGACTATTTTCAGGGCCCTCTTTATGTCTTTATTCCTCAGACTGTAGATGAAGGGGTTCAGCATGGGGGTGACCACAGTGTACATCACCGAGGCTGCTGCACTTGAGTGTGAGCTCTGGGTAGCATCAGGACTAAGGTACACTCCTAGGCCTGTACAATAAAATAAAGAGACAATGGAGAGGTGGGAGGCACAGGTGGAGAATGCTTTGTGTTTTCTCTGGGCTGATGGGATTGCACTGCACAGGTGGAAAATGCTTTGTGTTTTCCCTGGGCTGATGGGATTGCACTAATGGAGGAAGCTATCTTAGAGTAAGAATAAACAATCCCAGCGAGGGGCCCACCACCCAGCAGCACAGCTGAAAAATAGAGCACCATGTCATTAAAAAAGGTGTGAGAGCAGGCAAGGTGGACCACCTGATTCAGTTCACAGAAAAAGTGGGGGATTTCCAAATTTGCACAGAAGGACAACCGCAAAACCATTAAGCTTTGTGACAAGGAATACAGGGCACTCATGATCCAGGATGCCAGAACCAACAACACGCAGAGCCAGGGATTCATGATGACCGTGTAGTGCAGGGGGTGACAGATGGCCACATACCGGTCATAGGCCATCACAGACAGGAGGAAGTCATCTACCCCTGCAAAGAGTATGGAAAAGAACAGCTGGGTGATGCAGCCTACATAGGTGATGACCTTGCTCTGTGTCTGGATGTTCACCAGCATCTTTGGGACGGTGGTGGAGGTGAAACAGATCTCTACAAAGGACAGGTTGGAGAGGAAGAAGTACATGGGGGTGTGCAGGTGGGAGTCTGAGATGGTGGCCAGGATGATGAGCAGGTTTCCACACACAGTGATCAGGTACATGGAGAAGAAAAGCCAAAATATGAAGGGCTGCAATTTTGATTTCTCTGAAAAGCCCAGCAGAAGATATCCTGAATTTTGTGTATTATTCTCTGGTTCCATGTGGTGGAGATGACTACCTGAAAAGAGGAAAATATGACAGCTAATTTCCCATGAACGGGTATTACTCATGTAGTTGAAATGCTATACTTAATATTTTGAAATCACAAAGTTATTTTCTATATTTCTGTTTGGATCTAATCCTTTGAGGCTTCCATAGTGCCTTCTCTGCTTAGAAATTCTTGGTTTTGTTTTGCTTTGTTTTGTTCTGAGAGAGAGATTTTCGCTATAGGGCACATGCACTCAACAGAGAGAAAGAAAGACAGAAAGCAAGAAATTACCACCCCCCACAACAGGGACCATAGCCATGCCACAATCTCTTCTCCATTCTCTTCTCAGAATTTGGGACACAAATGTATACACACCTAGAGTAATTTTTAAGCTATCAGATCTGGGACTTGAACCTCAGTCAACTACATGGGAGTCCAGCAACGTAACCTTATGCCATCTGCTGCTTCCAACTGCTTAGGAATTTTTATCCCGTTTCTTTTTCCCCATAATCATGTATTCTACAATATTTTTAACTTATTTATTTATTGACAAGCAATAACATATTTATGGAGTACACTGTAATGTTTCAATAGGTTTGTTTTTTGTTTTGTTTTTAGTTTTGCTATTGGGCACATGCTCTCCCCAGACACAGAGAGAGGAATAGTGAGAAATCACCCCCTACCCCAGGAGAAGGGCGATGTCACAATACCTTCTGCTCTCAGGATGTTGGGCGTGCATGTGCACAACACACGCCTGCCATGTTTTCTGGGCCACTGGTCTAGGACTTGACTTATGCAGTTGGCCACATGTGATCTGGCCACATTAACTACCAGATCATCAGCTGGCCCAATAATTGTAATGATATATCCATTAAAAACCAACTCGGGACCAACAGATGGCATAATGGCTACATCACTGGACTCTCATGTAGTCAATAGTGGTTCAAGTCCCAAACCCGGTGGCTTAAACTCACACCGGGTCCGTGTGCATGCGTGCTCAAGATCCCAAGAGGAGAATGGAGGAGAAGGGACTGTGACATGGCTATTCCCCCTGGAGGGTGATTTCTCGCTTTCTTTCTCTCTGTCTCTGTCTTTCTGGCACATGCCCTTTAGCAAAAACCTCTCAAAAAAAAAAAAAGAAAAGAAGAAAGAAAGAAAGAAAGAAAGAGAGAGAGAGAGAGAGAGAGAGAGAAAGAAAGAAAGAAAGAAAGAAAGAAAGAAAGAAAGAAAGAAAGAAAGAAAGAAAGAAAGAAAGAAAGAAAACAACTCCGTTGTCTACTTCTATGACTTTGACTACTTCAGATACCTTAGCTTGTTGGAATCACACAGTATTTTATCACAAAAAATCTTTCATGGGTAAAAATAAATCTCCCCTAATTTGTATCTCTGGATACAGTCATATATCTGTATTAAAAGAGTCAAATTTGGAGGTCTAGCAAGTGTCACAAGGGTTAAGGTGCTGGACTCCTACAAGGCCAACTGTGGTCTGAGTCCTGAACTCCATGACTTAAAAATCACACCACATGAGTTTATGTTCAGGGCCAAAACTTAAGAATAAAATGGAGAAGGGATTGCAGCATGGCCATTCCCACTGGGGGTGGGGGGTGATTTCTTACTTTCATTCTTTCTGTCTATCTACCTCTCTCTTTCACCCATGGTAAAAAGAAAAAAAAAAACTTATATCTACTACTGAAGAAGAATTTTTCTAAGTTGATAAAAAGTTGGGAGAGTGGGTATGTGTACAACATGACTGAGTATTACATTTGATAGCACAAAATCTATTAACTTTTCACATTCACTAACTCTATATCTATATCAATACAAAAAAATAATCCCATGGTATTCTGGAAATTTTATTTTACAACTTCAATTCATTATATTTTTAAAAATCAAAAGAATAAAAAATACTCAGAACCCAGAACATAAAAACAAAAAACTTGTATGATTTACAATAAAGTAAAATGCTAAGTCACTCAAGCCTATTTAACTTCACCAGTAAGAAATCAGATCTAAGTTAAAACTTTGATATTCTCATTTTGACCTTTGAATAACTTTCTTATGTGAAAGCCCAGTGTGAAAGAAGAAACTGTGAAATGTTTTCTCATTAACTACTGTTGCAAGGAAAGAATTGCATGCACTCCATTCTTCTGGATCCTTCAAAATATACAGAAATATGCACAAAAACCCTCATTTCAAAAATTCCTTAACAGACCTAAAAGTCACTGCATATCTCATCAATTCTGATTCTACTTTTCCTACTTTTTGAGCTGCAAATTTCTGTGCACAGTTCTAATTTGACTTAAATCATTTTATTTCTCCCGTTCTTTTTCACCCTTTCAATTGGATGTCAATTCCCATTAGTAAATTGTCCACAATGATGACTGCATTATGTTTTTTGTTTGTTTTGGTTTTTTTTATTTTTTTTTTTAAGCGGGGTGAGAAAAGCTTTATTTGGGACCATCATTGTAAGCTTATGGTCCACTGAAATGGGAGTTTCAGTGGGGAAGTGCATTGTTAAGACTGCCAGGCACATAGATTGTTCACATATTAAATAAATCAACACTAAATAACTTGGTCAGTCAAGTAATAAAATGCACTAATCTCTGTGCTCTTGCTAGGCTGGTTTGGCTCTCAGATGATCTCAGGTAGATGTTCTTGGTATCCATTCTCTCTGAACCATTCCTACAGTACTATTGGGCTCTCAGACTCACCTGTATGGGCTCTCAGAGAGGACAGTCTTCTGAGGGTAAACTTCCCCTTTGGATGGTTGATGTTGGAAACTGAAGCTCTGTCCCCAGACTAGACACAATGAAAGAATTAAGCATGGTCCCCTCTGCAGGTTTAAGATTCCTAAAACATCAACTTTGTCTTGTCCAGTCCAAGGCTGTACTCTTTGTGGGACAATGACATATAAAATACTTGCAGCTACCTTTATCCACTCATTAGGAACATTTTCTTCTAATAACCATAACCTCTTAGTATCTGATTTCCCTTGTGGACACTGGCGTGGAAAGAAAGGAAAATTTTCCTGCTGCTTTGCTTAGTTAGTTCTCGAGAGACCAAGTTAAAAGTGTGAGGAATCCAGTCTTCATTACACGTTCTCTATGAACTCTCCGTTCTCCAAAGGTCATTAACATCTTTCACCAACTGTGAGTTAAATTTAATTGTCATAAGCCAGTTTATGTCATGAAGGTTAAAGTGCACGATCCCACATGACTGACTGCATGATTCAAGTCCTGGACCCAGTGCCTTGAAAATCACACTGTGTGTGTGTGTGTGTGTGTGTGTGTGTGTGTGCCCAAAATCCTGAGAGGAAACTTGTGGAGAAGGGATTGCAGCATGGCCATGCCCCTTGGAGGTGATTTCTCATTTTCCTTCTCTCACTTTCTTTCTCCATCTCTCTTGGTGAGTTCACATCCCCTATATAAAAAACATAAACAAAAATAAAAACAAAAAACTTATTATCACATACTGCATGTGTATGTCTTTTTTATAATATATTTTTTTAATTTTTATATACATTCAATCACATTATTTAGCTTACAAAGAGAACATTTCAATATGTGAACATTTCTCCCCAGTCCAGTTGATCAAAATATCTTCAACCGATAATATCACACTTCCCCATACCGTCAACGTATGTCTTGAAAAATATTGTAGACTATAGAAATGTACAATAATTGAATGTAAATAACAAAATATAATTTTTTTAAAAATTCTTTTCAATCTAACTGAGGAACTTGTTCTTACTAAGCACCTTCAATTTCAAAAGCATAAAGTGTGGTAAAGAACAGTTGTTGATATCTCCAGAATTCATAGTATTGCCTATTCAACATGGGAGAGCACATGCTACAACACCATGTGTAGTTCTACAATCCTTGGCTTCATGATGTTTGTGATGAAGCATTTGAGAGTGTTATGCTCATACCATGCATTAAGAATTGTCATTTTTTTTAAAAAAAGGACCAGCAGTTGGCTATGTCGCTGGACTCCCACGTAGTTCGAGTCCCAGACCTGGTGGCTTAAACTCATGCTGGGCACATGTGCGTGCGTGCCCAAGATCCCAAGAGGATAATGGAGGAGAAGGGATTGAGGCGTGGCCATCCCCCCTCAGAGGTGATTTCTCGCTTTCTGTCTCTCTGTCTCTCTCTGTCACTTATGGGGTCAGTAGGGGGTGTGGTGGTTAGGACACTGGACAACTACTACATGATCGACTGTGGCTCAAGTCCTAGAGTTGGTGGCTTTGAAATCACACATGGTTGTGTATGTGTGTGTGCCCAAAATCCCAAGAGGAGAAGGAATTGCAGGTTGGCCAGCCTCCCTGGGATGATATCTTACTTGCCCTCTCTCTGGCCATCCCCCCTTGGGAGGTGATTTCTCGCTTTCTGTCTCTGCCTCTCTCCGTCTTTCTGGCGAGTGCACGCACCCTATACAAAAACCTCTCCAAAAAAAAAAAAAAAAGAATTGTCACTTATGGGGTCAGTAGGTGGTGTGGTGGTTAGGGCACTGGACTGTGGCTCAAGTCCTAAAGTTGGTGGCTTTAAAATCACACATGCTGTATATGTGTGTGTGTGTCCAAAATTACAAGAGGAGAAGGAATTGCAGCTTGGCCAGCCTCCCTGGGATATCTCACTTGCATTCTCTCTGTGTCTCTCTATCTCTCACTCTCCTGTGAGTTCAGGCAACCTATCACAAAAATCTTTGAAATTTTTTTAATTTAGTCTTTCATTTATGTAACATTGGGTAATTTCAAAAGATGTATTTATATAGACCTCTTTATATGCAACAGACTGAAGTTAGAAACTTACTGAAGTTAGAAAAAAGTAATAAAAGAAAAAACTAAAAACAAAAGAACATTTAATAGGCACAAGAATGGAAAGTTGTTGTGTGTAGTAATATCTTTGAGTTGCTTGAGTTGCAGTGCATTTATGCTTTTAATCCACATTGTATGCTGTGAAAACATACAATGACTACATGTAAGTGAAATAAAATAAAAATAACCACAAAAATAGACAAGTAGGATTATATCAAGCTAAAAAGCTCCTTCACAGCCAAGAAAATAATTTTTACAGTGAAAAGACAACTCTCAGAGTGGGAGAAAATATTTGCACATTATTTCCCAGGAAAAGGATTGATATCCAGGATACAAAGGGAACTCGAGCAGCTCAGCCTTTAAAAATGAATAATCCAATTAAAAATGGGCAAATAGGGTCAGCAGGTCACATGGTGGTTAAAACACTCAACTTCCACATAGCTGGTAGCAATTCAAGCCCAGAACTGGCAGCTTGCTTTCTCACTCTCCCTCTCTCTGTCTCTGTCTCTCTCTGATCAAATTGAAGAATAACAACAAATAAAATTAAATAAATAATTCTAAAAATAATGGGGAAATGAGCTGAATAGACAACTCTCCATGCAAGACTCACAAATGGTCAAAATGCATATGGAAAAAAATGTTCAAAATCTCTTATCATAAGGAAAATGCCAATTAAAAACACAACGAGATACCATTTAACCCCAGTTAGAATGGCTAGGGTCAAAAACAGTAAAGAACAACAAGTGCTGGTAAGGCTATGGTGAAAAGGAAACCCTCTTACTTTGTTCTTGAGAATGTACATTTGTGCAACCTCTGTTTAAAACAATATATAGGTTCCTCAAAAACCTACAGAAAAACCTACCATATGACTCAGTAATTCCATGCCTTGGTATTTACTCAAAGGATAGGAAAACACTCAGACAGAAAGACACTTGCACATCCGTGTTTATTGCAGCTTTATTCACAATTCTTAAGATATGGAAAAAAGCTGATGATGGGTTTGAGAAGTAGTGACACCTGTATGCTATGAAATATTATCCAGCCATAAGAAACAAGGAAACTCCTACTGTTTAATTTCAAGTGGATGATTACAGAGGCCTTAACATTAACCAAAGAGAGCTAGACTCTGAAAGAGACACACTGCATATCCCCACTCGATATGTACTGAATGTCTGCATTCTATGGCAGAAATAGAAGGATTCAAAGATAAGATAGTAGAGAGAATAAGTGTAGATACCAGAAATTGTAAGAGAGGGCAGTAGGTAATAAGAACAAATAAAATTAAATAAATAATTCTAAAAATAATGGGCAAATGAGCTGAATAGACAACTCTCCACACAAAACTCACAAATGGTCAAAATGCATATGGAAAAAAATGTTCAAAATCTCTTATCATAAGGAAAATGCCAATTAAAAACACAACGAGATACCATTTAACCCCAGTTAGAATGGCTAAGGTCAAAAACAGTAAAGAACAACAAATGCTGGCAAGGTTATGATGAAAAGGAAACCCTCTTACTTTGTTCTTTGGAATGTACATTTGTACAACCTTTGTTTAAAACAATATATAGGTTCCTCAAAATCCTACAGATAAAACTACCATATGACTTAGTAATTCCATGCCATGGTATTTACTCAAAGGATAGGAAAACACTCAGACAGAAAGACACTTGCACATCCATGTTTATTGTAGCTTTATTCACAATTATTAAGATATGGAATCAACCTAAGTATACAAAAGCTGACGATGGGTTTGAGAAGTGTAGACACATGTATACTATGAAATATTACTCAGCCATAAGAAACAAGGAAACTCCTACTGTTTAATTTCAAGTGGATGATTACAGAGGCCTTAACATTAACCAAAGAGAGCCAGACTTTGAAAGAGACACACTGCATATCCCCACTCGATATGTACTGAATGTCTGCATTCTATGGCAGAAATAGAAAGATCCAAAGATAAGATAATAGAGAGTATAAGTGTAGATACCAGAAATTGTAAGAGAGGGCAGTAGGTGGTTGAAAGTGGGTGGAAGGAGAAAAGAGAATGATTAACAGACTAAAGACTGAAAAGTTCTCTGTTTTTTTAAAAAACTAAATTTTTATTAAAAAAAAAACTTTTGACCAGTTATAAAGCACACTATATGCCAAAGTCCACGTTATCAACAAGAACAGTTAAGATCCTAGCATATGATGGAATAATGGATCCAAAGTGAAAAACCGTGGTCTCAAATACTTTTCTCCCTCAAAGGATTTACATGGTTTTACTTTGTAAGCACAGTTTATTTTATTTCCAGAAAGGAGTACAACTCAGAACTGTTGCTTCAGTAAAACAAAATAAATATTCACTATGATCTATGCCATTTGAGAAAAAATAATTCCTACCAAGCTTACAGTGTCCCATGAGATACATGAGAATATACTCTATGGAATACCATTAAAGCATAAAAAAATAAAATAAAATAAAATAAAATAAAATAAAAACCTGGCTTTTGACAGAAAGTGGAAGAATATGGAAGATTTACTGCTGAGTGAAGCAAGCCAGGCTATGAAGGAGAGACACTGTATGTCCCCACTCCTACTTAATATATACCAAGTGTCCACACACTAAGACAGAAAATGCTTCACTAAATAATACAGAAATACAGTAAATAGATATATATACCAGATATAGTGTGTTTGAAAGAGTAGGGTCTGAGGAAGGACATTTAGAAGAAAAATAGAGAAGCAACCCCTTAATGGGGCAAAGAAATGTGGTGTTATCTGTTGAAGATATTTTATAGTTTTATCAACTGGACTAGGGATAAATGTTCACCTGTTGAAATATTCACTTTGTAAGCTAAATAATGTGATTGAATGCATAAAAGAAAATGAAATTTTAAAAATGTAAAAATGTGTTTAAAAATTAAAAATAAACAATAGAAATAATTTTGATGTGAGATTGGAAATGACTTTGATAAAGTGGGAAAATGACAAAGGGGAAAACCACTGAATATCAGAGAGAGCAGAAATCTTCATTTAAAGGCATACTAAAATTACAAGTTCAAATATTTCGAAGATATTAAAATCAAAGAAATGGAAACTCCAGGCACTCATAGAAGGACCAAGTTCAACTAGCTCGGAGGCATTGAGGCTGGCAAACAGGGAAGCTTATTCTGTCCCAGAAAATTGGTCCTTTTATAGCTTTCCCCCAAATAATCCTTGCAGGGCCTTCTTTATGTCTTTATTCCTCAGACTGTAGATGAAGGGGTTCAGCATGGGTGTGACCACAGTGTACATCACTGAAGCTCTTGCACTTGAGCGTGAGCTGTGAGTAGCAGCAGAACTAAGATACACACCCATGCCTGTGCAGTAAAATAAGGAGACAACTGAGAGGTGAGAGGCACAGGTGGAAAATGCTTTGTGCTTCCCCTGAGCTGATGGGATTCCACGAATGGAGGAAACTATTTTATAGTATGAATAAATGATCCCAGAGAGTGGACCACCACCAAACAGCACAGATGTCAAATACATTACCATGTCATTAATAAAGGCATCAGAGCAGGCAAAATGAAACAGCTTACTGAGATCACAGTAGAAGTGGGGGACTTCTACACGAGTACAGAAGGACAGCCGCAATGCCATTAGGCTATGTAATAATGCATGCAGGGCAGCTATGATCCAGGATGCCAGAGCCAGTTGTCCACAGAACCAGGGGTTCATGATGACAGAGTAGTGCAGGGGTTGACAGATGGCCATGTATCTGTCATAGGCCATCACCGCCAGGAGGAAGTCATCCAACACTATAAAGAAAGGGAAAAAATACACCTGGGTGATGCAGCCTGCATAGGTGATGACCTTGCTCTGAGTCTGGATGTTCACCAGCATCTTTGGGACGGTGGTGGAAGTAAGACCGATGTCAGCAAGGGACAGGTTGGAGAGGAAGAAGTACATGGGGGTGTGCAGGTGGAAATCTGAGATGGTGGCCAAGATGATGAGCAGGTTTCCACACACAGTGATCAGGTACATGGAGAGGAAGAGTCCAAATATTAGGGGTTGTATTTCTGGTTCCTCTGAAAATCCCAGAAGAAGAAATTCTAAAATTTTTGTATCATTCATTGGTTCCATGTGGTGGATGTGACTACCAGGAAATACAAAATATAATATGTTTACTATAGACATAACTGGGCTTTGCTGATGTAGCTGTAATGCTGAAATGTATTTCTAGGGAAGAAATGTGTTTCTATATTTTACCTGGACTCTATAGTTTACTGGTTCTTAAAACATCCCTAGAAACATTGCTCATTAGGAATTTGTATCCTACTCTGAGCCTTTTCCCCAAAATATTACCTATTTTACAGTTGTATTAAGAAGGTAACTTTTGGAACCAGCAGGTGGCTGGTTTACCTTAGTCGACCACAGTTTGAGTCCCAGACTCAGTGGCTTAAAATTCATGCCAGGAACATGTGCATGCATGCCCAAAATCCTGGGAGAAGAATGAAAGAGAAGAGATTTCAGCATAGCCATCTCCCTCAGGAGTGATTTCTCACTCTATGTCTCTGTCTCTCTGTGTCTCTCCAGAAAGTGCACATGCTCTTTAGCAAAAATCTCTCTCTAAAAATAATAATAGTAATAATTAATAAAATTAGCTAAATAATTCTTTAAAATACACACACACACAAATACACACACATATTTAAAAAAAGAAGAAGAAGAAGAAGAATTTCCAATGTGTAAGCCTCTGATGAACAAATAAAGCAGTCCAGTTTAGGGTAGAACAGACCTGCAGCCAATTTGAAATTTCAAAAATTCTCTAATATTAAATCTTCCATAGGCAAACCAGAATATGAAACACATTGTATGTCCCAGTTTAATATATACCAAATGTCTGCACTCGATAGCAGAAACTGAAAGATTAGAAGGTATAATAGCAAAGGAGGCCAACTGTAGGTACTAGATATAGTATGGAATGGGGTTGCTAATGGGGTAGGAGTGCAGGGATAAGGGAATAAAACAGCACATTTAATAGACATTAAAATGAAAAGTTATCTTTTAATGATAATGTATATGGTAGTGTCTTTAAGTGACTAATATCCACTGTGTCACTGATGGGAAAAAGCATGTTATACGCTGTAAAGATGTTCATTGATCAAATTTACATTTAGTAAATCAATTTTTTAAAAAGGAAAATAAAGCTAAAAAAGACTCCCTTTAACCTTAATCTGACTTTGGTGGTCATTCATTTGGTTACAACAGTATCATTACAGCATACCAAAGGAATTTTCCCATCATGAATACACTGCATATTGGTCCTGTCAAAGGCATTACCATATACATTATAAGCAACAGATTTCTTCCCATTTGGGGACCCTTAAATGTTTTGCTTCTTTCTTCTTTCCCTTGATTTCCCTTTCTTTCTCCCTTCCCCATTTCCCACCCTCCTCCCCCACTGTCTCCAGTATCATCATTGTTCTCCATGCTTTTACACCTTCCTTTCATTCAGTTTCTGGCATAGAGTGGTGACATTTGGTATATATTGTGTGGGGACATACAATGCTTCTCTTTCATAGTCTGACTATCAAATGCCATGGTGTTGTTGTTTTTTATGGCTGAGTAGTATTCTATAGTGTATATGTTCCACACTTTTTTAATCCATTCATCTGTTCGCAGACATTTGGGTTGGTTCTATGTCTTAGCAACGTTCTTATTTATTGGAGCATTTTCACAATTGCTAAAGGCCTTTCTTAATTTCAGAATGGCTGCAGTCCTGGGGTGGTGTGCCTCACCCTAATTCACTTTTCTCATCTGCCATCTTGTCTTGTCATTCTTGCATTTTAGGTTTTCATCTCTCCTATGGAAAATCTCAAACCACAAACTAAGATTCTTAGGCACATACCTTGTCACCAATTACATCCTTTTTTTAAAAAATGTTTTTCCACAGTGAGCAAAGGCACTTCAAACCTAAGTCCCACACACCCACTGTTGAAAGATAATATTTGCAAGAAATCCTCACTCTAGATCTCCCTCATTAACTCTGAATCATACTTGAAAAGTCTCATCTTAAAAAGAAAATGTAAATGCCTTCAGTTTCCTGCATTTCCCTCCCACTCCTGGCTGATAGCATACTTCCTTTTTTTCTTCTTTTTTACATTCAATCACTGGATGTCTTTACAATGTACAAAATTAATTTTCCCAGCATGAATACACCATATGTGAGCCCAGTCCCCAAAAATATCCATACACATTTTCATTAACAGATCATTTTCTGTTTGCTTGTTCGTTGAATGTTTGGCTTGTTTTATTCCCCTTTGAACCCCTCCCTTGCCCTCCTTCTCATTCTCCACCCTCCTCCTCACTCCCCACCCCCTCCCATACTAGGTATACACAGTTGATTCTCATGCTTTTATGCTTTCCAATCTTAAAAAAATAAATAAATAAAAGATACCCTACTTCTGTACTGTCCTGACTTGCAAATATGTGGAGCTTGTTTCTTGGTTTCTGGAAGCACTACATACCTCTCCCATTTTCTTATTTGGGGCCTTTCATCACCTTCATTTCATTGTCAGCAATACATCCAACGTTTCTGAAATCAACGTTCACTTTTGTTTTCACCTCGTGAACACACACAGTAACTCATCTATCAGGAAAGCAAACACCTCAACATCTATGCCCTGGCCAGGGTGGGGCTGGCCTTCAGATGACCTCAGCCAAGCATTCTCAGGTTGCATTCTCTAGGCCGTTCGTTGTCTCCTGGTTTGTCTACTGAGCTCCTGGTCTCACCTGGAGGGGGTCTCTGGGAGAATGTTCTCCTTATAGAAATGCACGTTCCTCCCTGGGTGGCTGAAGACTGAGACAGAAACTCTGTCCCCAGAAAAGACAGAGGAAAGGGCTCCAGTGTGGGTCCATGATGCACTTGGGACTCCCTAACAAACAACCACGACTCACTCAGCCCAACACTGCACACCCTGAGGGACAACAGCAGAGGAAATATCCACAGTTCCCTATTTCTGCTCATTAGACACATTTGCCTCTTGGTACTGCAACCTCAAAACATACTATTTCCCTGTGGGACACTGATCTGTACAGAAAAAAAAAATTGTTCCTACTGATTCTATACTCTCAAGGGATCAGATTATTAATGAGGTGAATTACATTTTTATTCCTCCATCTCCATGAATTCTTCTGCCTTCCAGAGGTCAACTTTCCAGCAATTCATACTTCCTCTAGTCAAAGTTTCTCCAGAGTCAACCACTGAAGAGCCTGTTTGACTAGGTCCCTACGATTTTCAAAACATTGAGTTGTGTTGGGGAAACAGTTTCTGGTATCTTCAGGAAAACACTATTTCCTCTTCAGGAAGGGAAAACTTTCTCTGATATAAAACCATGAGCATTACATGTTTTGGCTTCATGACACTTTTGCCAAAAATGTTAGAAATTTTGTATGCATGATCAGCAGGTTGTATGATGTTTAAGGCACTGGACTCCCACATGACCGACCATGCTTCAAGTTTCAGACCTGGTGGCTTTCCTTCTCACTTTCCCTCTCTCTGTCTCTCACTGGTGAGCTTGCACACCCCATAACAAATTTCTAAATGATAACAATAAAATCTAATAAAAATTTTATATTTTTATCACCAGAGCTATTTTTAGTGCCTTATTATAGAATGTTTGATTACTAGAGGAGACATATTTAGGTCTTTTTTTCATGCACCATAACCTGAGCTTAGCACTTAATTTTTGTACAAGTTCATTATATGAAGCAGCACTATTTTTTCTTTTTTTTTTTTTTTTTTGGTTTTTGCCATACTGTGCACGCACTCTCTGAAGAGACAGTGAGAGAGAGAGAGAAAGAGAGAGAGAGAGAGAAATCACTCCTACGGGGTGATAGTCACATTGAAACCCCTTCTCCTGTCTCTTCTTGGGATTTTGGGCATGCAGGCACATACATCAACCATAATTTTCAAGCCATCAGGTCTAGGACTCAATCCATGGTTGGCCATGTAGGAGTCCAGCACCTTCAATCACTAGGCCACCTGCTGCCCCCTGAGGCAGACCTATTATATGTGCCATTCTCCATTGCAAAAGTGGGGCTCACATTGTAGCTGGCCAATTTAGGGTCCACCAGCACAACAGCCATTTTGAAATTAAGAAAGGCCTTTGTGACCAGCCGACGGCATTATGGTTACACCGTTGGACTCCTACATAATCAACTGCAGTTCAAGTCCCAGACCCAGAGGCTTAAAACTCACACTGGGAGCATTGTACATGCATGCCCAAGATTTCAAGAAAAGAATAGCGGAGAAAGGATTGTGGTGTGGCCATCTCCCCAAGGGGCAATTTCCCTATACCAAAAATCTCTCTCTAAAAAAAAAAGAAAAAGAAAGAAAGGCTGTTAACAGAACAGTCTGACCAAATGCTGAGTCATGGGGCAGGGAGAGGTCTGAGGAATAGTCAGATGAGAAACCAGGAATGGCTATTTGAAGGACTCAGGATAATTACTCAGAGGAGAGCAATTGACCCTTTTTTTTCTTTTTTGGAGAGGTTTTTGTTTTTTGTTTGTTTGTTTTGTTTTGTTTTGTTTTGTTTTGCT
>NW_006197961.1:2258786-2271467 GCF_000334495.1 Tupaia belangeri chinensis | reverse complement strand
TCCACGGGGGAATGGGCATGCCGCAATCCCATCTCTTCCATTCTCCTCTCAGGATCTTGGGCATGCACACACATGCGCCCAACGTGAATTCAAGCCACCGGGTCTGGGACTAGAACAGCAGTTGACTACATGGGAGTCCAGCGACATAGCCATTACACTAACTGCTTGTCCCAGCAATTGACCCTTATCATAGTGAGGAAGGAATTGCACCTACTTGTGTCTTGCACCTTTAAATACAAAGAACTTGAACTTTTCAAGACATTTGGTGGTGTTTCCTGTCTGTCTCCCTGTAACTCATTACAGAAATAAATTCCCTTTTCCAGCTTCTGCCCCTATTTTTATTGACCATGAGAAGAAGCAGTTGGACTTAGTCAACTGGTAATGATTATCAATTTACTGTCCTGGTCAAAGTTATGAACCAAGTAGAGGATATATACAAAGAACTTGAACTTTTCAAGACATTTGGTGGTGTTTCCTGTCTGTCTCCCTGTAACTCATTACAGAAATAAATTCCCTTTTCCAGCTTCTGCCCCTATTTTTATTGACCATGAGAAGAAGCAGTTGGACTTAGTCAACTGGTAATGATTATCAATTTACTGTCCTGGTCAAAGTTATGAACCAAGTAGAGGATATAGCCTTGTTTGGAATTCTTCCACACTGCTTCTAGTTCTCAAACTCTGGGCCAGTGATTTTCAACCAGACAGATTTTGTGCTTGGGATATTTAGCAATCTATGAAGAGATGCCTTTTAAAACCTATAGTGCATAGAAAAGCAGGCAACACAAATAATTCTGCAGGCAATATTTCAAATGTGAGAGAGCCTATTCTAGACCAGCACTTTTCTAATGTCAATGTGCATAGAAATCTCCAGGGATTTTAGTGCAGATGAAAATTCTGATTTGGCAAGTCTCCTGTGGGCCCAGAGACTCTGCACTTTATCATTACTATTATTTTATGATTTCTTATTTTCACTTACTCATTATACATATTTATAGTACAAAATTTTTTTCAAAATATGCATCCTTTTTTTTTTCAGCATTATTCACAATTGCTAAGACATAGAATTCATCTATGTGCCCAAGAATGGAAGACTAGATTTTTTTTTTAATGTGGCATATATGTACCAAGGAATCTTACTCAGCCATAAGGAACAATGGGACCTAGTCATTTTATGTAATGTATATTAATATAGAAGACTTAATGCTAAGCAAAGTAAGCCAGACTATGAAAGACAAACACTGGATATCCCCACTCAATATATACTGAATGTTTGTACTCTATTGCAAAAATTGAGACTCATTCTTCTTTCTTTCTTTTTATTTTATGTTATTTTATTTTCCTATTGGACATGAGGGTTTTGGGGAGAGCCCTCCTGTGAAAAGGCATTTTTTATTAAAATTTCATTTAAGGAGCGCAGCAGGTGATGTGGAGGATAAGGTGTTGTATTTCACATAGCTCCCTGGGCAGTTAGAGTCCCAGAGTGTGAAACTCATAGTGGGCATGTGCAGGTGTACCAATATCCTGAGAGGAGATCAAAGAAGGGAATGCAGTATGGTCTCCTCTCCAGGGAATGATATCTCATTTTCCCTCTCTCTTTTTTCTTTTCACTTCTGTTTCTTTCCCAAGTTTGGAGTTAATATATGAATAGAAAAATGGGGAAGAAAACTGTCCAGATACCAGATAGAGCAGAAAGTTTAATAAAGCAATTTTATTACATTGGATAAAGTAGTTGAAATGAAACAGAAGTTTCAGAAAATACATAGCTGGGACAAGTTCCCAAAATCTGATCATAATAAGTGCTCCATTATCCTCTTTTTCTAGGGGTCCTTGTCCACAGATTCAATCAACTGCAGATAGAAAATATTTGGAAAAAAATTAAACAGGGCTAGTAGGTAGTGTGATGGTTAAGATGCTGTTCTCCCACATGGTCTATAGAAGTTTTAGTCCAAGACCTGGCAGCTTGAAAATCACAATGGATGTGTGACCATGTGTACCCAAAATATCAAGAGCAGAATGGAAAAGGAGGTATTGCAGCATGGCCATCACCCCTGGAGGAGATTTCTCATTTTCCCTCTCTGTGTCAGTGTTGAGCAAACAAGCCCTATGACAAAAATCTTTTAAAAATTTAAAATTAAAAAATAAACAATGATTCTTTTGCTGTGCAGAAGTTTTTTAATCTCATGAAATCCCATTTGTCCTGTTTGGGGACTACTGTCTGTGCTTTGAGGGTCTTGTTTAAGAAGTCTTTGCCTACTCTGATGTCTCCAAGAGTTTCTCCAGTCTTTAACTGGAGAGAATCTACAATCCTCAGAATGGGAGACTATATTTGCAAACTGTGTCTCATATAAGGGACTAATAACCAGAATTTGCAGGGAACTAAAGCAGTTCACCCAGAAGAAAACTGACCAACCCAATTAAAAGATGGGCCAATGAGCTGAACAGACAATCCTCTAAGAAAGACACATGAACAGCCAAAAAGCATAGGAAAAAATGCTCTACATCTCTTATGATAAGGGAGATGCAAATCAAAAACTACAATGAGATGCCACCAAACTCTAGTCAGAATGGCTAATATTACAAATAAATAATAGTAAGTGCTGGTGAGGCTGTGGAGAAAGGGAAAGCTCCTACACTGTTGGTGGGAATGTGAGTTGGTCCTGTCACTGTGGAAGACAATATAGAGGTTCCTTAAAGATCTACAAATAGAACTACCATGTGATCCAGAAATTCCACTCCTGGGTATCTACCCAAAGAATAGGAATGCACTCAGTTGGAAAGACATTAGCACATCCATGGTCATTGCACCATTATTTACAATTGCTAAGACATGGAACCAATCCAAATGTCCATGAACAGATGAATGAATTGAAAAAGTGTGGCACATATTCACTATGGAATACTCACAAATTAAAAAAATGAAATCTTAGAATTTGTTACAAAATGGATGAATTTGGAAGATTTACTGCTAAGAAAAGCAAGCCAGACTCTGAAAGAAAGGCATCGTATGTTCCCACTTACTATATACTGAATGCCTGCACTCTATGGCAGAAACTGAAATATTGGACAATATAGAAGCATGGAGAGCAACTGTAGATACTAGAGACAGTGTGGGAGGAGAGTGAAAAATAGCAAATGGTGAGAGGGAGGAAACCAAGGGGAGGAAATAAGTAAAATAGTTAAGAAACACAAAATGGAAAATTATCTGTTGAAGATAATATGTATGGTAATATCTTTGATTGAGCCAATATACAGTGTATTCTGGATGGGAAAATTCATTTTGTATGCTGTAATGATATACACTGAATGAATGTAAAAATAAATAAAAAATAGAAACATAAAAACAAAATACAAACTCTTGAAAAATAGCAGTATGGGGCCAGCCAGGTGGTATGGCAGTTAAGATGGTTAAACCCCACATGGCTGCAGACTATACAGTTCATGTCCCAGACATGACAGTTTGAAAAACACACTGGTTGCTTGTACATGCATGCCTAGAATCCTGAAAGATAATGGAGGAGAAGGGATTGCAGCATGTTCATCCTTTTTGGAGAATAATTTCTCACTTTCCCTCCATCTCTGTCTCCATCTTTGGCTTTCTCCAGTGTGTACACATATCCTATAGCAAAACTGAAATTTTTTTAAGAAGCAATACATTCAAGAGATTAGCAGATGGTATAGTGTTTACTCAATAAACTCACACATAATCTGCCATGGTTTGAGTCCTGGACCCAGCGGCTTAAATCTCATGTTGAGTGCATGTGTGTGCATGCCCATTCTCCAAGAGGAGAATGGAAGAGAAGTGATTGCGGTGTGGCCATCTCCCCCACAAAGGATGATTTCTCACTTTCTGTCTCTCTGTCTCTCTCTGTGTCTCTCCAGGGAGCACACACACCCTGTAGAAAAAAAAATTTTTTTAAATACATTCAATATATTTTTTTTTAATTTTTCTGTCTTTCAAATGTTTCCTCCCCTTGAACCTTATGCTCAATAACATTAATTTTAAAAGCTAAATGGGATAACAAGTCTTTATGAAGTACTTACATTTTATTAGATATTATATGAAATCTAGAGATGATTTGAAGTATACAAAAGGATTTTTTATTAGGTTATATGCAAATACTACAGGATTTTATATACAGTACTTGAACACCTGTGGACTGTGGTATCTGCAGGAGATCCTAAAACCAGCCTTTCAAATTTACCAAAATACAGCTCTATTGTCATATAATAGCTTTAAGCTCTACATGATGGGCTCTGCTACAATACTAGAAAAGTTGACATTTTCATAACTTTCTTCCAAATAATCTTCTCAGAGCTCTCTTTGTATCTTTATTCCTCAGACTGTAGATGAAGGGGTTCAGCATGGGGGTGACTACGGTGTACATTACCGAGGCTGCTGCACTTGAGTGTGAGCTGTGGGTTGCAGCATTACTAAAGTACACACCTAGCCCCGTGCAATAAAATAAGGAGACAACTGAGAGGTGAGAAGCACAGTTGGAAAATGCTTTGTACTTCCCCTGAGCTGATGAGATTGCACGAATGGAGGAAACTATCTTATAGTAAGAATAAAGAATCCCAGTGAGCGGACCACCAACCAGCAGTACAAGTACCAAGTACATTACCAGATAATGAAGAAAAGTGTCAGAACACGCCAGGTGGATCACCTGATTAAGCTCACAGAAAAAGTGGGGGATTTCCACATGTGTACAGAAAGACAGCCGCAATGCCATGAAACTTTGTAGCAAAAAATACAGGATACCCATTGTCCAGGATGCCAGAACCAGGTTCCCACAGAGCCAGGGGTTCATGATGACCATGTAGTGCAGGGGGTGACAGATGGCCACATACCGGTCATAGGCCATCACTGTCAGGAGGAAGTTGTCCAACATAACAAAGAGGTTGAAAAAGTTCATCTGGGTGATGCAGCCTGCATAAGTGATGACTTTGCTCTGTGTCTGGATGTTCACCAGCATCTTTGGGATGGTGCTGGAGGTGAAACAGACGTCTACAAAGGACAGGTTAGAGAGGAAGAAGTACATGGGGGTGTGCAGGTGGGAATCTGAGATGGTGGCCAGGATGATGAGCAGGTTTCCAATCACAGTGATCAGGTACATGGAGAGGAAAAGCCCAAATATGAGGGACTGCAATTCTGGTTTCTCGGAAAATCCCAGAAGAAGAAATTCTGAAATTTCTGTATTGTTCTTTGGTTCCATCCAGTGGAGGTGACCTCCAGGAAAATGGGTAATGGCTTGACTAAATTTCACCAAATGGGCCTTAGTGATTCTGAAAGGTTACTGTTTATACTTTGCAGTCAAGAAATGAACACACAAAAATATGTTGTGTTTTATGGATGGATCTTCTCTCCTTTAGAGGAATCTTGTGCCATTTCTGATCAATAATTCTGGTCTCATCAACAGCCTTTTCCCCAGTCTAGGATTCTGCAGTTTCAGTGGGAAATTCTTTCATGCATTTGAAGACTGTCTATTTAATGTTGACCTTCTTGAAGACATTGTCCAGAGTTAGTTAGAGTTAGTTTTCTGTGCCAGAAAACAAACAAAAACGTTATCACAAGATGATGGTAAAAGGCCATAAAGGAGATACAGAAGCAATCTACAACTCATGAATGGTTTGAAAAACTGTGGCACATACACACTCAGGAATACTACTCAGCTTATAAAGAACAATGTAACCTCAACATTTGATACATGGTAGGTGAATATAAATGATTGAATGCTAAGTGAAGTCAGACTATGCAAGACTATACATCTCAAGACAATTTATACTGAATATCTACTCACTATGGAAAAAAATTTAAAGATTCAAAGATATAATAGTAGGGAAGACAAGTGTAGATACCAGAAATGGTATGGTATAGAGCTGGGTAGTAGACAGTGCGTGGGAAGGTCCCAGGGAAGAAACTTTTAACAGATACAAGAATACAAAGTTCCCTGTTGACACTGATATCTATTGTAATATCCTTTATTTGGTTGTTGTGTACTTCATATATATATATCGAAAAGCATATTGTGTGCTATTATAAAAACTAAATAATCATAACATGTCAAATGGTGACAGGTTCTATGATAAAAAATTTAAAAAAAAAAACCACCATGTAAGGAGAAGATGTTGACACTGATATCTATTGTAATATCCTTTATTTGGTTGTTGTGTACTTCATATATATATATCGAAAAGCATATTGTGTGCTATTATAAAAACTAAATAATCATAACATGTCAAATGGTGACAGGTTCTATGATAAAAAATTTAAAAAAAAAAACCACCATGTAAGGAGAAGAGAGTGGATGGGGGTATTTTTTTTTTGTGGGTGTTCAAACCACACCATCAAGTCAGGGGACATCTGAGCAGACATCAAGGAAGAGAGGAAGGCACCCACAGATGATCTGGGGAAATGTGTGGGAACACATAGTGACACATAGTGCAGAGGGCCTGTGGCAGGTGTTTGTTCCAGTTCCTGCTCCCAAAAGGAAGCAACGTGGGGAGGGCAATGAGCAAGAGGGATATTGAAAAATGAAGGAGTCAGAGAATGGTGAGGAAGGACAGGGTCTTTCTGGTAATTCAAGAAACTTTAGAACACAGGAAGTCCTTCTTTCACATACAGGTCTTTTTCTTTTCACTTTTTTTTTTAATTGGGAATTTTCCAGAGGGCACATGTGCTCAACAGAGAGAGGGAAACTGAGAAATCACCCCCCAAGGGGGATAGTCATGCCACAATCCCTGCTCCTCCATTCTCCTCTTGGGATTTTGGGTACACACACACATGCACCCAACAGGATTTTCGAACCAGAAAGTCTGGGATTCAAACTGCTGTCAACCATGTAGAAATCCAGTACCTTGACCATCATGCCACCTGCTGGCCCCACACATGTGTTTGTTTTCTTTATTTTCATCTGCTGGTTAGCATTTAGTTTTCTGCACTATAAGAATCTCTTTTTAGAACATAAGACCTCAGATATTCCTACTTGGAGAACTGATCTCTCCCATAAATTGCACATGCACACACATGCACGTGTGCATGCACACACACACACGCACCCTATAACTGCCTCCTGGTAGTGGCCATGCTACTAACACATCTTCTCACCCGACAACCTGATTCGGAAAACAACAAATACAAGGCAAGATATTGACACCAGATTATCTTCCTCTGAAAAAATATAGACAGTGCCTGCCACAGGGGCACAGCAACAGTGTCCCCTCAGAAACACCAGGTCCATGTGGAAGACCAGGAACAGGTGTCCAGGACTACTTGTACCACTGGGTGTGCAAACGTGTCTGTGTTCCTGGCTGCCAGAAAGACTGAGGGAAGGATAATGATGTGCCACACTAAGAAAGGTGCTTCTCTATTTCTCCCACAAACATGCACTATGAAGAAATTACAATTTCTTTTTTTTTGGACAGATTTGTTCTCTTAAGTGCACCATAGACATGTAAAGTTGGAGTTCCATTTTAAGGTGCCTATATTGCACTGTGTGTTTAAAGAAATTTTTTTTTTAAAGTGCAATAGGGACCAGCAAGTGGCACAGTGGTAAAGGCACTGGATTCCCCCATGTCTGGCTGCAATTCGAGTCCTGGACCTTGTAGCTTGAAAATCATGCCAGGATGTGAGTGCATGCCCAAAATCCAAAGAGGAGAATGGAAGAGAAGAGATTACAGTGTGGTCATCCCTTTCAGGAAGTGCTTCCTCACTTTCTCTCTCTTCGTCTCTCTCTGGTTAGAGCACATGCTCGATAACAAACTCAGGGACCAGCAGATGGCATAATGGTTATGTCACTGGATTCCCATGTGGTCTACCATGGCTTGAGTCCCAGGCCTGGAGGCTTGAAACTCACACTGAGCAAGGGTGCGTGCATGCCCAAAATTCCAAGAAGAAAATGGAAGAGAAGGTATTGCAGCATGACCATCCTTGCTGGAGGGTGATTTCTCACTTTCTGTCTCTCTGTCTCTCCAGGGAGTGCATGTGCCCTATAGAAAAATCTCTCAAGAAATGCAATAAACAGGGACCAGCAGTTAGCGACTACGCTGGACTCCCACGTAGTCGACCGTGGTTCAAGTCCCGGACCCGTATGCGTGCGTGCCCAAGATCCTAAGAGGAGAATGGAGGAGAAGGAATTGCGGTATGGCCATCCCCCCTGGGGGGTGATTTCTCAATTTCTGGCTCTCTGTCTCTCTCTGTCTGTCTGGTGAGCTCACGCACCCTATAGCAAAAACCTCTCCAAAAAAATTTTTAAAAATGCAATAAACAGAAAGAAATGGTCTCCAGGGAGAATAAAAGAAAAAGATTTAATAAACTTGGGTGGTCCCTGAGACACCAACACCGAGAGAAAGCTCCCTTTGTTCTGGATGTGTTCCAATACTGGTTTTATCCCCATGATGACTCAGATTACTAATCAAGTGACCAAAAACTGTATCTGAAAGAAAAAGGGGAAATAGCTTTACTGTGTAAAAACATGTCACAGTAAATATGGAAAACTCCAGAAGGAAAAGAGCAAAGGGAATAAACCAACAAGTCACAAAATAACACAAAGTATGAAAAAAGTGGAGAATTTTAAGAGAAAGGAAAAAAGTATTTAGTAAATAAAATGAAATGCAAAAGTATCTTTTAGCATCAGAAAACTGTTTTGCATTTTGGGTCTACCACACACTGACTGTTTGAACGTGGACCACCAACTCTACTATTCTGAATACTATTATAGCATCTTCTACACAGCGAGGGTCATGCTGTCCATCCCCTATAATCCCTTCTTATTTGTAAATGAATACCTATCACTGGTGATGAGACAAGACTGGTATTTTACTTCTATTTCTCAATGATCTGATTCCTTCTCCACCCGTAAACCCCCAATTCCTCTCTCTCTTGCTCTCTCTCTCTCTTTTTTTTTTTTTGCGAAGTTTTTTCTTTTTGAAATAGGGTGCGTGCACTCACCAGAAAGACAGAGAGAGACAGAGAGACAGAAAGCGAGAAATCACCCCCCAGGGGTGATGGCCATGCCACAATCCCTTCTCGTCCATTCTCCTCTTGGGATCTTGGGCATGCACGCACACGTGCCCAGCGTGAGTTTAAGCCACCGGGTCTGGGACTCGAACCGCGGTCAACTACATGGGAGTCCAGTGACATAGCCATTACGCTAACTGCTGGTCCCTCTTTTTTTCTTTTAGAGACAGAGAGATTTTTGCCATGAGGTGCATACACTCTCCAGAGACACAGAGAGGAAAAGATGGATATTCAATATGCCCAACTGAGAGATGGTTTTAAACAAAATTTATAAACATCCACATAGTACTTCACATGTATTTAAACCTATACATAAAAATTCCATGCACGAGTTTAGATTTATAATGAAAAACTACATGCTTATCTCTGAAAGTAAGCTTCGTTTTACAACATCCATTGAAAAACAGTGTAAAACCCAAAACCAAACATTGATGTAGAGCAAAATTGTACATCACAAGTTGTTCAACTTCTAAAGTTAAGTAAGTAGTACAAAGAAACAAAAAAAAAATTAAGTGGCAAACAACACTTGGTGGAGACAGAAAAAAAAAAAAAAAAGAGCTCCAATTTTTGTTTAAAGAAATGCAGTAAGGGCCAGCAGGCAGCATGGTGGTTAAGGCACTGGACTCCCACATGGCTGACCAAGTTCAGTTCCTGGACCTGGTGATTTGCTTTCTCACTTTCCTTCTCTTCCTCTCTCTGTCTCTCTCTAGTAAGCATATTTGCCCTATGCCAAATTAAAAAATACATGAGTAAAATTAAATATTTTTTTAAAAAGAAATGCAATACAAAGTACTTGGACTAACAATTTGCAATAAATAAGAAAATCAATAGGCTTATTAGTCCCAAATATATTGTCTCATCAGTAATTAAATAATTGACAAGTAAAACTCTTTAAGATCCCTCTTTTGACATAACATTTTTTTTTCTATAGGACTACCCAGCTTGAGAGAGGAAAGTGTAAACATGTCTCATGGACTACTTTCACCTGGTAGTAAACATGTCTCATGGACTACTTTTACCTGGTTTCAGTTGCAAACAACCCCTGGTCTTTTTTTTTTTTTTCCCTGCCTTAGACCCCATGCGGTCACTGAAGAAGAACAGAGAGAAATAGAGAGAGGGAACATGAGAAATCACCTCCCAGGGGAGGGAGAGGGGGTTGGTGGAGGGAACGTGAGAAATCACCTCCCAGGGGAGGGGGAGGGGGTTGGTTGTGGTGGACATGCTGCAACACCTTCTCCTCTCAGGATTTTGGGCACACACACACACCTGCCATATTTCTCACAACTGGGTCCAGGACTTGAACCACAATCAGCCATACAGGGGAGTCCAGTGCCTTAACCATCTGCTGGACCATGGACTCTTTTAATGAAAACAGAAAGATGCTCAAATAAACCCCATTTAAATTTTTTAAAAAGTAAATGCCCTCAGGGCCAACAGATGGTGTAATGGCTACATGGCTGGACTCCCACTTAGCTGACCATGGTTCAAGTACTGGACTCAGAAGCTTAAAACTCATGCCTGTTGCATGTGTGTGGATGCTCAGGATCCTGGGAGAAGAAAGGAGGAGAAGGGACTGAGGTGTGGTCATCTCCCTAGGGGGTGATTTTTTTTTTTTTGCTTTCAATATCTCTGTCTCTTTTTGTCTCTTTGGCAAGTGCACATGCCCTGTAGCAAAATTCTTGAAAAAAAGAAGAGAAAGAGAAGGGATGGAAGGAAGGCGAGAAGGAAGGAAGGAAGGAAGGAAGGAAAGAAGGAAGGAAGGAAGGAAGGAAAAAAGAAAAAGAAAGAGAAGAAAGAAAAAGAAGAAAGAGAAAAAGAAAGAAAGAAGGAAGAGAACGGGAAAAGAAAAAGAAAGAAAAAAGAAAATTCGCTCATGGATTGTATATCCCTTTATACCTAATATGTTAATTTCCTCCTCCCTTCACTGAAAAATTATTTGGGTATGATCTAATATTATTAAAACCACTTATGTCATCAATTTCTTCTTCTATCTCATTCAATAGGACTTCCATTCATGTCACTTTATGTTCAACAAGGACCCATGTTCTGCTGAGTTCAAATTAAGTAAATGAATTTCTTAACCATGCAAAAAGCAACACAATCTTTTGGCTCTTGCCTAGGCTTGAGCTCTTGGGAAATGATTCTTAGTGTCCATGCTCTGACCCTTTCCTGCCGTGTCTACTGGGCTCTTGGACTCACCGGGATGGTCTGGGACTGAAAGGTCTCCTTGTGGGAGTGTGAACTCCTCCCCAGGTGGTTGATGTTGGAGACTGAAGCTCTGTCCCAGAAAACACAAAGTGGAAGAGTAATGCATTGGTCCCCAGCCACACCTGGGACTCCAAAAGAACTGACCATGTCCCATCTAGCCCAAGGTCATACACTCTGATGAAAAGTAGAGAGGATATTTACAGCTGTCTATCTCTGTTCACTAGGTATATGTTCCTGTTGTTGCTCTATCCCCTGGGCAAGTTATTTCCCTTGTGGACTGGTCTGGGAAGAAAAGAAAAATTTCCACTGATTCTCTGCTCTCAAGAGAGGAAGTTAGAAGTCGAAGACTGAGAAAATTGTCTTTCCTAGACTCCTTAGAGAGTCACAACAATGATGTGTGGTGAGGGTAACTCTTCTGTCAAGAAAATTGCTATTCCTTCAACAAGAAGGAGAGCAAAGGAGTATTCATTTACTCTTCTATCAAGGGTATTTGGGTAAATCAAATCATCATTTCAGCCCATGGCTTCGTGATGCTTTTAGTAAAGCACTAAGGAATTTCATGCTTGCAGCATAAGTTAAGAACTATCGGGACCAGCAGTTGGCATAATGGCTATGTCGCTGGACTCCCACGTAGTCGACCACGGTTCACATCCCGGACCTGGTGGCTTAAAACTCACACTGGGTGTGTGTGCGTGCATGCCCAAGATCCCGAGAGGAGAATGGAGGAGAAGGGATTGCGGCCTGGCCATCCCCCCTGAGGAGTGATTTCTTGCTTTCTGTCTCTCTGTCTTTCTCTGTCTGTCTGGTGAGCGCACACACCCTATAGTAAAAACTTCTCAAAAAAAAAAAAAAAAGACCTATCATTTAGTCTTCCATTCATGAAATATTTTTAGGGTTTTTTTTTTAAGGATTGTTCCCCCTTAAGGCATGTACACTCACCAGAGAGAAACAAAGAGAGAAAGCCTGAAATCACCCCCAAGGGGTATGATCAATGAGCAATCCATTCTCCCAGGATTCTGGACACATACACACACATGTCTGGTTTCATTCTCAATCTGCCAGGTCCAGGATTCAAACCGAGATTGGCTATGTGGGAGTGCAGCACCTTAACCACAGGCCCATGAAACATTTTTAATTATAAAAGATATATTGTACTTATACATTTTGTGCACCACGAACTGAAATTAGAATTCTATATGAATTTTATAATCTAAATTACATTTGTGTCCATTGTTTTAGATCAGTCCTATTAGAAACTCACTCTACATTTGCAGAAATGAGACTCAGAAAAGTTAAGTCTGGGGTCAGCAGATGGCATGCTGGTTAAGGCAGCTGGACTCCCAGATGGCCACCTGCAATTTGAACTCCATACCTGGCAGCTTCAAAACCATGGTGGACACATGCACATGCATGCCCAAAATCCCAAGAGGAGAATGGAGGAGAAAGGATTGCAGCATG
>NW_006197961.1:2252669-2258720 GCF_000334495.1 Tupaia belangeri chinensis | reverse complement strand
AAAAAATAAATAAATAAATAAATAATAAAGAGCTTAACCTGCCAATATTTATAAACCTAGTCAGAGATGAACTTTCATTGACACTCCATCAGGAAGATTCTAGGTCTCATGATCTGGGCCAGGGTTCTCAACTGGATTGATTGTGTCTCTAAAAGAAATGGAATTATTTCTGGAGGAGATTTTGGTTGTTACAAGCTGGGGAGGTGGAGCTTGCACCTTGTGGGTTGAACCCAGGGATGGTGCTCAACACACAGAGTGTGCAGGACACCTCACGACACATATAGTGCGAATGTCAACAGTGAGAGGCTGAGAGACACTGCCCTAGACTAGAATATCTCCAGCATCCATGTGGGGATCTTCATCCATTTCCGTGCTGAATTGGGAAGTCTAGGAGGGGTCCAGACATTCTGGACACTTCTTTTTCCAGCACGATTACCATGCATATCAGTAAAGACAAAGACATTACTATCCACATCATCATCCAATAGCTTTTCATTTTTTTAGATGATTATTATTGTTATTATTTATTCTCTCTTTTTTTAACATCCAATCACTATACATCATTTGATTTGTAAAGAGAATTTACCCAACATGAAATTCTTCTCAGAGCAGTCCAGTAGAGAATACTATACATGTCATCATCAACAGGTAATAAACCATTTCTGTGTCCCACAAACATCATGCCTCGCTATTTGTTCTCTTGCTATTCTTCTCTATACTTTTCTCTTCTTTCCTCCACCCCCTTTCCACACTGTCTTCAGCATCCATAACTATTTTCACTGCTTTTATGCCCTCCAATATTTCAACCTCTACTATAGAGTGTGGATAGTCGGTATATATTCAGTGGATACCTACAATATCTTTCTTTCATAACCTGGCTTGCTTCGCTCAGCAATAAATCCTCCATATTCAACTACTTTCTATCAGATGTCAGTGTCTTGTTGTTTTGTATGGCCGAATAGTATTCCATAGAGTAAATATGTATGGTGATTTTACACTAACTGCTGGTCCCTATGTATGATGATTTAAAAAAAAAAAAAAAGAAAGAAGAAAGAAAAAGAAAGAAAGAAAGAAAGAAAGAAAGAAAGAAAGAAAGAAAGAAAGAAAGAAAGAAAGAAGGAAGGAAGGAAGGAAGGAAGGAAGGAAGGAAGGAAGGAAGGAAGGAAGGAAGGAAGGAAGGAAGGAAGGAAGGAAAAAAAGAAAGAAAAAGAAAAAGAAGAGAAAAGAAAAAAGAAGAGAAGAGAAAGAAAGGGAAAGAAAAGAAAAAAAAAGAAAAGAAAATGTTACTCCATTATATTTAGGATCATCTCTGACATGGAGGTCATTTTTTAAATCAATTGATTCATGAAGCATATTTCTCTGTGTACACCCCCTGAAACTTGTATCAGATCAGCAGTTTTCTTTCCTATTCTTTGACAAGGAATCAAATAGGCTTTGTTGATATTGAGCTGAAAAGAGAACAGGAGCCTAATGAGGAGAATAAAATGCCACCATTAGCTAAAAACCACACTATTCATTACCAGCAAGAGCAGTTAAGTTAATTACATAGAAAGGAATGAAGGTTGCAACCATGAAGATCTGTAGTCTCAGATATTCATCTACCATAAAATTATATTAAAACCTTGTAGTTGCCAAGCCTACTTTGTTTCATAAAACTAATACAGCTTATCGCAATAAGGGTGAAATTTTTTAGAGGTCTTTGCCATATGGCATGAGCACTCATCAGAGAGAGAGAGACAGAGACAGTGAGAGGGAAAGTGAGAAATTGCCCTTTCAGGGAGGATGGCCAAACAGCAATACCTTCTCCATTCTTCTCCTGGGGTCTTGGGCACACATGCACACATGCTTGGTGTGATTTTCAAGCCACTGGGTCCGAGACTTGAACCACAGTCGTCCATGTGGGAGTCCAGCAGTGTAACTCATGCAATCTGCTAGCCCCCATGTTGAATTTCCCTTGTCCTAAATGCTTGGAGCCTGAAGTGTTTCACATTCCAGGTATTATTGTCTGATTTTTCCATATTTGAGTAAACATAATTTGATATCTTCAGTACTGGATTCAAGTATAAACACAAAATTCAGTTATGTTACATCTACACATAATACACAAAGCCTGAAGGTAATTTTAAAAACAACCTTGCTGTATTACAGTGTTTTGTTTTGTTTTTGAGAGATTTTTGCTATGCAGCACAGTGACTCACCAGAGAGACAGAGACAAAAAGTGAAAAAACACCCCCCCCAGGGGGAATGGCCATGTTGCAATCCCTTCTTCTCTATACTCCTTTTGGGATCGTGGGCACACAAGCACACACATCTGCCTTGAGTTTCAAACCTCCAAGTCCAGAACTCAAACCATGGTCAACCATGTGGAAGTCCAGCACCTCAACTACTACACCACCTGCTGGTCCCAGTCGTAGTGCAGTGACTTATCACATGAGGTCAGGTACAAACTTTCCATTTATAGCTTCATGTCAGTGTTCAGAAAGTTTCAAATTCTAAAACATTTCCAATTTCAGGTTTTCAGAAGGATATTCAGATTGTTTGAAACAAGTAGGAAACTTTAAATTGATTTTTTTCTCTGAACTTTTTTTTTTTTTTTTTTTTTTGCTATAGAGCACATGCGCTCGCTGGAAAGACAGAGAGAGACAGAGAGATAGAAAGCAAGAAATCACCCCCAGGGGGGATGGCCATGCAGCAATCTCTTCTCTTCCATTCTCCTCTCGGGATCTTGGGCAGGCACACGCATGCACCCGTTGTGAGTTTAAGCCGCCAGGTTCGGTACTCGAACCACAGTCGACTACGTGGGAGTCCAGTAACATAGCCATTAATGCTAACTGCTGGTCCCTGATTTTTTTATACACACACACAAACACACACACACACAATTTTTGTTATACAGTGTGTATGCTCTCCAGAGAGACAGAGAGAAAATGTGAAAGCACCCTCCGGGGGAATGGCCATGCTGCAAACCCCTCTCATCCAAGCTCCTTTCAGGATTTTGGATACACATATGCACGCACCCAGCATGAGTTTCAAACTGCTGGGTTTGGGACTCGAACCACGGTCAGGCAGTTGGGACTCCAGTTCCTTAACCGTACATCACTCACTGACCCCCAAATTGTCTCCTAAGCTAGCTTAAGCATAAACATTGAAACATAGTGAAATGACAAAGAAAAATTGATATCAGATAGAAGGAAGATTTATATTTTCTTTAAAAAAAACTATATTACAAATAACTGAGATAAAAGAAATTTAAATTCCAGGAAATAAAGAGATTTAGCAAGTTCTGCATCTGCAATCTGATTCAAGAATCACGATTTTTGGTTCAGAGGTTTAGATGCCTGCAATCATAGACACTCTTGAAAAATGGCCCTATTTAATAGATCCTATCTGAGAAATCCTTTCAGGGCCCTCTTTATGTCTTTATTCCTCAGACTGTAGATGAAGGGGTTCAGCATGGGGGTGACCACAGTGTACATCACCGAGGCTGTTGCACTTGAGAGTGAGCTGTGAGTAGCACCAGGACTAAGGTACACTGCTAGGATTGTACAATAAAATAAGGAGACAACTGAGAGGTGAGAGGCACAGGTGGAAAAGGCTTTGTACTTCCCCTGAGCGGATGAGATTGCACGAATGGAGGAAACTATCTTACAGTAAGAGTAAAGGATCCCAACAAGAGGAACGCCACCCAGCAGCGCAGATGTAAAATACGCCACCGTGTCATTAACAAAGGTGTCAGAACAGGCAAGGTGGACCACCTGATTAAATTCACAGAAAAAGTGGGGAATTTCCCCCTGTGTGCAGAAGGACAATCGCAACATCATTAAGCTATGTAACAAGGAATTCAGGACACTCAGGGTCCAGGACGCCAGAAGCAGCAACACACAGAGCCGAAAGTGCATGATGGCCGTGTAGTGCAGGGGGTGACAGATGGCCACATACCGGTCATAGGCCATCACTGTCAGGAGACAGTCATCCAACACTATAAAGAGGTTGAAAAAGTTCATCTGGGTGATGCAGCCTGCATAGGTGATGACCTTGCTCTGTGTCTGGATGTTCACCAGCATCTTTGGGATGGTGGTGGAGGTGAAGCAGATGTCTATGAAGGACAGGTTGGAGAGGAAGAAGTACATGGGGGTGTGCAGGTGAGAGGCTGAGATGGTGGCCAGGATGATGAGCAGGTTTCCACACACGGTGATCAGGTACATGCAGAGGAAAAGACCAAATAGGAGGGGCTGCAATTCGGATTCCTCTGAAAGCCCCAGAAGAAGAAATTCTGAAATTTGCGTTTCATTCCCTCGTTCCATTTACTTGATGTGCCCACCGACAAAAAGAGAAAGAGAATATGGCACAACTATGCATTATTCACATTTCAGAAATGCTACCATTTGTAATTAAGAACTTAATTTCTATAATTTGTGTGTGGACCTTTAAGACATTCCCTTATCACCTCTAATTAAGAATTTCTCTTTTAGGATCAGCCTTTTCCCAGGACCATGTATCCTACAGAGATATTTCATTATCTTTCTTTAGTTTATGGTTTGTTGCTTACATTCAGTCATTGTACATCTCTATGACACACTAGATGTTTTTCAAAGTATGTATGCATTGCATGATAATCAAATCAAGGACATTGCCATAAACACTATTTTTTTCCTAGAGATTTTTGATGTAGGGTGTATGCACTTGCCACAGAGATAATGAGAGATAGAAAGTGATAAATCACCCCACAGGGAAGATGGCTACGCCGCAGTCCCTTCTCCTCCATTCTTCTCTCAAGAATTTTGGTGCACATGCACATGTGCCTGGCATGAGTTTGAAGCCACCAGGTCCAGAATTTGAACCGCAATCAATTACATGGGAGTCCAGTGACATAACCATTGAGCCATATGCTGGTCCCCCATAAGCATCATTTTCAATAGAGAACTTTGCAATCTTGTATTTAATAAGGGTATAAGGGTTTTATTCCCCCTGGGGCCCTCTCGCCTACCTTCTACCACCCACTCCTGCCATGTGACTTAAAGTAGAGAGATATAGAAAGTTTAATGCTAAGCAAAGGAAGTCAGACTATGGAAGACACACACTGGATAACCCCATTCTAGGCAGAAATTGAGGGATCTTAAGATCTAACAGTAGGGAGGGCAAATATATATATCAGAGAATGTACATGAGAGGGTTGGACAGTCTAGGGTGGATGGGGGAGGGATCAGAGAAGAAATACATAACAGATATAAGAATGCAAAGTCCACCGTTGAAAATTATGTCTATGGTAGGACCAGCAGTTGACATAATGGCTATGTCACTGGACTCCCATGTAGTAGATCACGATTTGAGTCCCAAACCCAGTGGCTTAAACTCAAGCCACGCGCATGTGCACGCGTGCCCAAGATCCCAAGAAGAGAATGGAGGAGAAGGGATTGTGGCGTGACCAGCCCCCCTGGGGAGTGATTTCTCACTTTCTGTCTCTCTGTCTCTCTCTGCCTTTCTGGTGAGTGCACACAACCTACAGAAAAATACTCTCAAAAAAAATAGTAAACTTATGTCTATGGTGATACCTTTTATTTGTCACATACTACACGCCTACTTTGAAAAACTATATTCTGTGCTATAAAGATGTACTATTAAATATGAATAAGAAATTATACAATTGGAGCCAGCAGGTGGCATAGAGGTTAAGGTGCTGGATTCACATGGCCAACCACAGTCTGAGTCCCAGACATGGCAGCTCGCTTTTTCACTTTCCCACTCTCTCTTTCTCTGTCTTTCTCTGGTAAGATTTAAAAAATAATAATGAGGCTAATAAATAAAACTAAATAAATAATTCTTAAAAAAAGAAATCATACCATTTTTTAAAGAGAACAGTGAGGAGAGATGATATCAGAGAATAATAAATAACAAAGTGGCCTGTCTGCTGCTGAAGCTTGAAAGCACAGGGACTTCCTCTGTCCAGATGTTGTTGCATCTGCACTTTATTAAGTTGGCTACTGAAGTACCCTATACATAGAAAAGTATCTCCTCTATTTCTTTATGTTGCCTTGAGTTCTGGTCTCTATA
>NW_006197961.1:2248903-2252529 GCF_000334495.1 Tupaia belangeri chinensis | reverse complement strand
TTTTTTTCCTTTGGCTATAGGGCACGTGCACTTGTCAGAAAGACAGAGAGAGACAGAGAGACAGAAAGCAAGAAATCACCACCCAGCGGGCGATGGCCACACCACAATCCCTTCTCCTCCATTCTCCTCTCTCAGGATCTTGGGCACTCACGCACACGCGCCTGGCATGAGTTTAAGCCACCGGGTCCGAGACTTGAACCGTGACAGACTACACGGGAGTCCAGAGACATAGCCATTACACTCACTGCTGGTCCCCCCCTGGGGTCATCTTAAAGCCATGCTCTTCTCATCCCAAGTCACAATGTTTAAAAGGAATGCAGTTCAGCAAGTCATCAATATCAAATTACCTCTCCTTGAAAGAACATAGAAATGGGACCCAGAAACTGTTTGGAAATCTCTCATATACATATAAATTTGTGGCTCCATTTAGGACCTATGTTGAAAGAAACATTTTTTTTTAATCTGCTCAATAAACAGAGAGAGGAATTAGTTGGACCTAAAAGAAGGAAAAGATCTAACAAACTCAAGTGGTCCCTGAGAGACTTTAAGAAAGAAAAATATTTACCTGGTTTTGGAGACATTCTAACTCCAGTTATATTCCCTTAAGATCCAGCGAAAATAATATAAGGTAATTATATTTGTACCGAGCAACCATAGTAATTATATATTTCTGGTGTCAACATGCTCACAAATTGAGCATCTTAATAGAAAAAAATTTTAAATTAGCAAATGGAATAAATCTACAATTCAAAAAACATGTACATACAGAGGCCAGCAGACGTCATAACGGGTACATCATTGGACTCACACATGCCTAATGGCAGTTCAAGTTCTGGACTCAGTGACTTAAAACTCACAGCAGACACATGCAGTTCAGTACCCAAAATTCCAAGAGGAGAATGGAGGAGAAGGGATTGCAGCATGGCCATCCCCCCCTAGGGGATGATTTTTCACTTTCCCTCCTACTGTTTCTGTCCCTCTCCAGGGAGTGCACACATTCTATGGCAAAAAGCTTTAAATTATTTATTTGTTTTATATGTATATATAAAAATATATACATAAAAGTATACACATAAATGCATATATATTATATATATAATATATAAACACACACAGAGAGAGCCATAATATTGTACATGTTTTACATGCAACAGTGGCAAACTTGTTTTTCCTTCATTCGTTTCAAATGTATCTGATCAATAGATTTTTGTACAGTCTGACAGCAGATGAGGAAGATCCCTTTTTTCACATTTTTGTGTGACATCTCTGCTTTCTAATTCTCAGGCTTTTGGGTTTGATCTATCTTTGGACAAACTGAATGTGTGAAAGTAAGTTGGGAATTTATCCAGTCGAATGATGCAGAAAAACTTTCTACGTGTGTAAAGCAGTGAAGGGGACCAACCACAACCAGGGGTTGATGTGGCTAAGCAAGACTGGTAAACTCTCCAATTTATTTCCTCCTAAATTCACTGATAATTACACAAAATAAATGACAAACATCAAAATTTATCATGTTTTGAAGAATACAATAATTAATTAATAAATAATATTAAGTAAATAACAATAAATAAAGAATAATAAATAAATAACAAGAAAGAAGGAAGGAAAAGAAAGAAGAAAAAAAAGGAAAGAAAGAAAGAAGAAAGAAAGAAAGAAAGAAAGAAAGAAAGAAAGAAAGAAAGAAAGAAAGAAAGAAAGAAAGAAAGAAAGAAAGAAAAAAGAGAGAGAAAGAAAGAAAGAAAAAGAGAGAGAGAAAGAGAAAGAAAGGCTGCATTGGCTCTCAGGTGACCTCAGGTATATGTCACAGCATCCATTCTCTCTTATCTTTTCCTGCAGTGCCCACTAAGCTCCTGGACTCACCTTGAGGGGTTTTCTTCAAAAAAGGTTTCTGGGGACCAGCAGGTGGTGTGGTGATTAAGACACTAGACTCCCATATGGTTGACCACAGTTCAAGTCCTGGACCTGGTGGCTTTCTCTCTCTCTCTCTCTCTCTCTCTCTCTCTCTCTCTCTCTCTCTCTCTCGTGAGTGCACATGCCCTGTCGCAAATTAAATAATGATAAATAAAATTAAATAATTTTTAAAAAAAGAAAAAGGTTTATTTTCACAAGAGCTAATTCCCCCCAGGATATCTGATGATGGAGACAAGAACCCTGACCCAAGTCAAAACAGCAGGAAAAGGTCAAGCATTGGTACCTGAGACAGAATTAAGTCTCCAAAGGAAGTAAACCTGCCCCATGCAGCCCAAGTTCACACTACTGAGGAGCAGCAGCAGTGGAGGAGGTATTTATAGCACCCCAGGTCTGCCCATTAGATACATTTCCCCTTGTTACTCCAACCCTGAGTACATCATTTCCCTGGGGGATATTGAGCTGCTCCAGAAGAAATTTTCTTCCTCCTTATTCTGTATTCTCAAGGTACCAGATTAAATATCATGGGAATCCAGTCTTTATTCCTCCTTCCCCATGAACTCACCTGCCTCCCAGAGATCTAACCTCCTAACACCTAATCCCAACCCTAAGTTAGTTTCCTCTAAAGTCTAAAACTGAGGCAGGCTGTCTTGACCAGGTTCCTCACATCTCCAAAGGCTTGGCTTATGGTAAGAACATCTCCCTTGATGTCTTCAGAAAATGCTAATCACTTCTTCAAAAAGGGGGAGAATTCTTCCCTTAATATAAAACCATGGGTTTATATATCCCTTGGCTTCATGATTATTATTATTTTTTTTTTTTTTGCTATAGAGCATGTGCACCTGCTGGAGACAAACAGGGAGACAGAGAGAGAGAGAGAAGGTGAGAAATCGACCTCTATAGGGGATAACCGTGCTGCAATTCCTTCTCTTTGTCTCCTTTCAGGATTTTGGGCATGCACACACAAGCACCCAGTCTGATTTTCAATCTGCCATGTCCAGGACTTTAACCACTAAGCCAGTCATGAGGGATCTAACAGCCTTAACCTCTGAGTCACCCTCTGGCTCAAGACTTCATGATGCTTTTGCTAATATATTTTTAAAATTTTGTACTTATAGAACTCAGCAGGTAGTATGGAGGTTAAAGTGTTAAATTCTCACATAGTTGACTGAGTTTCTAGTCCCAGACCTGGTGGTTTGCTCTCTCTCTCTCTCGAACTCATGTGACATTTAAAAGCACATAGAACATTTAAAATAATAATAAATAAATAAAAATAAAATAATAAATACAATTAAATAAATAATTCTTTTAAAATACACTTAGAAGAAAACTAGATAGGCAAAGCATTAATGGGACAAAGAACTGTGGTACTATCTGTTGAAGATAATTTTATAGTTTTATCAACTGAACTAGGGAGAAATGTTCTCATGTTGAAATATTCACTTTGTAAGCTAAATAACGTGATTGAATGTATAAAAGAAAATGAAATAAAACAATTTTTAATTTAAAAAATATATAGATATATAGATATAGCCCCCAAATGACCAAATAGATGCCACAGTGAGAAAAGTGAGAAAAGGGACTGCCTCATCTGCTATCAAACAGTATTAAAAAGTAATTGCTGGGAACCAGCAGTTAGCGTAATGGCTATGTCGCTGGACTCCCACGTAATCGACCGTGGTTCGTGTCCCGGACCCGGTGGCTTAAAACTCACGCCG
>NW_006197961.1:2247931-2248884 GCF_000334495.1 Tupaia belangeri chinensis | reverse complement strand
TGCCCAAGATCCCGAGAGGAGAATGGAGGAGAAGGGATTGCGGCGTGACCATCCCCCCTGGGGGGTGATTTCTCACTTTCTGTCTCTATGTCTCTCTCTGTCTGTCTGGCGAGCGCACACGCCCTACAGTGAAAATCTCTCCAAAAAAAAAATATATATATATGTTCAACTTGGGGCCAGCAGGAGACATGTTGGTTAAGGCAATGGATTCCCACCCACGTGGTAGACTATGGTTCTGGTCCCTGACCTGGCATCTCCTCTCCAGAGAGGAGAATGGAGAAGAAGGGACTGTAGGCTGGCCATCCGCCCTAGGGTGGTGATTTCTCAGTTTTCCTCTCTCATCACCATTCTCTTCTCTCTCCAGCAAGCACAAATGTCCTATGGTGAAAACCTAAAAAAAAAAAAAAGAGTCCACTTTTGCTGAACTTCACTTCCTTTTATGAATTGTTGGCTTGTCCCCTTTGGTTACTTTTCTCTTGGGGTATTCAATCTCTAAGACATTTGACACTATAAAGATATCACTACTTTTTTTTTGGTTTTCCTTATAAATCAGAAATTATAAAATAATAATACTACTTTTTTTCCCCCTCTTTTCTTAATTTTTCCCTGATGACATGGTGGTTAAAGCACCTGAATCTCACATGGCTGACTGTGCAATTCAAGTCCTGGACCCAGGGGTTTAAAAATCAAATTGGGCACATGTGTGTGCATGCCCAAAGTCTTGAGAGGAGAAGAGATTGCGGCTTGGCCATTCCCTCTGAGGAGTGATTTTTCATTTTATCTCTCTGGCAAGAGCATGCACCCTGTAGTAAGCTTTAAAAAAATTATATATATATGTATGTGTGTGTGTGTGTATATATATATTTATTATACATTTTAGATATTTGTATATAAATTTATATAAATACATAAATATATCTTTATATATTATATCTAGTTATATAGTTTTACAT
>NW_006197961.1:2246260-2247895 GCF_000334495.1 Tupaia belangeri chinensis | reverse complement strand
ATTTATATGTATATATGAAGAAGGGAAAAAGTACATGAAGTACAAGAGTACATGAAGAAGCTTTTCTTTCTTGGTTGAAATTTTAACATCACTTATTTTTTTCCTAGAACTCATATTTCCTTTTTACTCGACCCCATGCCTAGAACACAAAAACATTTTAGTGGCGTTCCAATCAAAGTTCTTTCCTCATGACTTAACTCTTCTGAGCCCTATTTCTGGAAATGTAGAATGAGATTGCTAATAGTATGACCAACCTTGTAGAATAGAAATGTGTCCAAATTAAATGAGAAAAAACATATAAGGTTTGGACTTCAGTTCATGGTACATGAGACGATCTACTTACAATGACCAAATGTTTCACCCAAATATTTCACAAATAAAAGACTAAATAATCATTCTTTTTTTTAAAAAAAAGGAATTATTTATTTAATTTTATTTTTTTTAATTTGCTATAGGGCACATTCACTCACCAGAGAGAGACACAGAGAGAGAGGGAACACAAGAAAGCAAGCCACCAGATCCAGGACTTGAACCATGGTTGGTCATGCAGGAGTCCAGCATCCCAACCACCACACCACCCACTGGCCATTAACTGACCACTCTTCACTTGTGTAGCAAGCAAAACAAAACCCAAAAAAAGTCCTTCTAAGTGTTGTGTGAAAAGTATCATGAAGCCAAAGATTGTAGCAACTACACATGGTTTTATAATATATGAACACAATTGTCTCCTACTGAAGAGGGAATAACAATTTCCTGGATTTAATAGCTTTCAGTATTGCAAAGATCCGAAGGACCTAGGAAAGAAAGGTTCTACAGTCTTAGACTTTGAAGAAAATTTTTTATCTCACAGTTGGCAACAGGTACTAGTGAGGTCAGACCTCTGGAGGCAGGAGAATTCACACAGACTGAGTAATAAAGACTGGATTCTTCTGGATTATAGCTGGGTCACTCGAGAACAGAGAATTTGCAGGAAATTTCTCCTTCATTTTAAGACCAGTGTTCCCAAGCGAAATTAGGTGCATAATGAGCAGAGATAGAAGCTCTCAATATTTTCCCTGTTGTTATCCCTCAGAGTGTACAAACCTGGGCTGGATGGGACATTGTTGATTGTTTTGTAGTCTTCAATCTGGCCAGAAGATCAACACTTGATTCTTTCCTATTCTCTTTTCTGGAGACGGAGCTTCAGTCTTCATTTTCAACTATCCAGGGAGGAATTTGCACTTCTACATAAACACCTTCCTCTCAGAGACCACACTTGGCTGAAACAGGTAAATAATTTAATAATAAAAGATAAAAGGCATCAACCAATAAGTCGTTCCGATGAATAAGTCCCTTCATACATGGACACTGGTATTTTATTACATCAGTGAATGGATGGACAACATGAAAAAGAATTTCCTTCTGTAGTAATACAAGACATAATTTAAAGTTTGCTTTATCATCTTTAAGGTCATCGCTGGAGCCAACCGATGGTGTGGTGGTTACGGTGGCCACATCTCACATGGCCAACTGTGCAGTTTGAATCCTGGACCCAGAATCTTGAAAAACACACCAGGCACATATGCATCCATGCCCAAAATTCAAAGATGAGAATGGAGTAGGGGAAATTGCTGCATGACCATCCCCTGGGGGATG
>NW_006197961.1:2239786-2246240 GCF_000334495.1 Tupaia belangeri chinensis | reverse complement strand
TACCCCGCCCCACCTCTGTATCTCCAGTGAGCATATGTACCCTACAGTAAATATTTTAAAAAATCATCTCTGATTCTAAGATTCTATTTAATTTCATCAAACTTGTCTTCCCATATGGACTCCAGTTGAAGTGCACTTTCTTTGGTAATTAAATGTATCCGTAAGTATTACAGGCATTGTGCATGCTGAGCTGAAAAAGAAACGCAGTCTTTCAAGTCAGCAGGTTGCATGGTGTTTAAGACGTTGGACTCCCACATGGCTGACCCTGGTTCAAGTTCTGGACCCAGCAGCTTGAAAATCACACTGGCCACATGTGCAGGCATTCTCAAAATCCCAAGGGGAGAATGGATGAGAAGAGATTGTGGTTTGATCACCTGACCTGCGGGGGGTGATGTCTCTCATTTCCTCTCTCTGTCTCTATGTACCTCTCTGGTGAGTGCACACATCATATAGCAAGAAGAAAAAAGAAACACGATCTTAGTGAGCAGATTAAAGTCCAATGACCACAAAACCCATAAAACACATAAATGTGTGAGAGCCTATGTTATCAGAAAGAGCATGTAGGGTAGTGACAGGGAAAAAAAATGATGGACACAAAAGCAAGAGCCATTGGGTTTTCTTCTACAATAAAATTACATGAAGGACCTCAAGTGCAACAGGTAGGGTTTTTCCCCACACAGGTATAGCATAACTCATGACTATTTTTTCAGTAAAACAAAACAATACGTGTTATGATTGATACACATTTGAGAAGAAATTATCCTTAAGAAATACATGGCTCTCTGTGAAATAATTGGGAATCGTCAAATATTTTACAACAGGGTTGGGATTAACTTGAGGAAGTGGGGAAATGGACAAAGATATCAGACAGGGGAGAAGTTTAATACGAGTTACTTACATTTTCTTATATTCAAGTTGAAATTTAAAAAATAAAAAAGAGGGGCCAGCAGGTAGCATTGTGGTTAAGGCATCAGACTCCCACATGGCCGACTGCCATTTGGGTTTTGGAACTGGTGGCTTGAAACTCATGTCAGGCATTTGTATGTGCATGCCCAAGATCCTGGAAGGAGAATGAAGAAGATTGTGATGTGACCATACCCTCACAATAAGCCTGTAGATCTTTAGCGAGGAAGAAGCATTATATCCTGGCCCAAATCTGAGTGGATTATTTTCTGTACAGCAACATTTTCCTTCTCAGATGGAATTGAATTGGAGCTCACAGACTCAAATTTGCCCAAAGCGTCTGTAATGTCAGCATACTTTTCACCATCTGGATCTTTTTCTAACAGAAAACAAAACAAAAAAACTTCATGTAAATCAGTTAATCTTGCAACCTGAATGTATTGAGTATTGACTAGATGCTAATCATTTTAATAGGTGCTTTTGGAGGCTCAGGAGTATAGGATACAAAAAGTAATTCCAGGGACCAATAGGTGGTGTGGTGGTTAAGGTGCTGGACTCCCCCATGACCAACCATGGTTCAAATCTCTCTCTCTCTCCCTCTCCCTCTCTCAAGCACACATACCCTATAGAAAATTCTCTTTAAAAAAAGAAAAAAGAAACTCCAGGAAATAGAAGAAACAAGTTCTACTTCCACAAACAAACCAGAATATCCTCATTTCCCTGAAATTATGTTCATTTGTTCAGCCCAGAATAATTCATCCTTTTCTAGTGTCCCTCTCAAAGAATCTTTCCAGAGCCCTCTTTATGTCTTTATTCCTCAGACTGTAGATGAAAGGGTTCAGCATGGGGGTGACCACACTGTACATCACTGAAGCTGCAGCACTTGAGTGTGAGCTGTGGGTAGTACCAGCACTGAGGTACACTCCCAGGCCTGTGCAATAAAATAAGGAGACAACGGAGAGGTGAGAGGCACAGGTGGAAAAGGCTTTGTACTTCCCCTGAGCTGATGAGATTGCACGAATGGAGGAAACTATCTTACAGTAAGAGTAAAGGACCCCAGCAAGAGGAACACCACCCAGCAGCACAGCTGCAAAATAGATCACCCTGTCATTAAGAAAGGTGTCAGAGCAGGAAAGGTGGACCACCTGATTAAGTTCACAGAAAAAGTGGGAGATTTCCACATGTGTGCAGAAGGACAGCCCCAACACCATTAAGCTTTCTAACAAGGAATGCAGGACACTCATGATCCAGGACATGAGAACAACTAATACACAAAGTTGGGGGTTCATGATGACCGTGTAGTGCAGGGGGTGACAAATGGCTGCAAACCGGTCATAGGCCATCACTGTCAGGAGGAGGACGTCCAACCCTAGAAAGTGTACAAAAAAGAACATCTGGGTGATGCAGCCTGCATGGGTGATGACCTTGCTCTGTGTCTGGATGTTCACCAGCATCTTTGGGACGGTGGTGGAGGTGAGACAGATGTCCACAAAGGACAGGTTGGAGAGGAAGAAGTACATGGGGGTGTGCAGGTGGGAGTGTGAGATGGTGGCCAGGATGATGAGCAGGTTTCCACACACAGTGATCAGGTACATGGAGAGGAACAGCCCAAATAGGAGGGGCTGCAATTCTGGTTGCTCAGAAAGTCCCAGCAGAAGGAATTCTGAACCATGTGTATCATTCCCTGGTTCCATATGGTGGTGATTTCCATGAGTAAGAAAAATAATGTGATGAATTTCCATACAAACAGGTATTAGCAACATGGAGAAAAGCTAAAAAGTAGATTGTGTAGTCAAGAAAGTCATCTCTCAGTATTATATATTATATTTCCAGAGTGGGGGAGCCCTTATAGAACCCTTCTGATGTTGACTGATAAATCTTTAAAAGAAGTTTTGTCCAAGCTGACAAAGACAATAGTGCCTAAGATGTATCACAGGCTGTGTGTGTCTTCCAGGAAAGTTAGGTAATGCCGTAAGGAAAATGTATATGTTTCTCTTTGTTCTTCTTCCGGAACCAATACCTTTCACTTTCTACTATTATTTCATCTAAATTGAGGCTTATTTTTTAATCACTTTCTTTTTCCTTGGATAAAAAGATACTTAAGAATGCAGGATGTAATCTGTATTCTTACAGGCAGTAAGTTTCTCTCTAAAAACACTTAAAAGCCTGGAAAAGATAAGCAAGAAAACTGTAAAGGTAACTGAAATTAAATCATGAAAATCCTTAAACATATCATTAGTATGCATCGATTACAAAATTGTAATATTTTTCCCACATTATTTATTATTTGTTTTTTGTATATACTTTCAATCATTCTATGACTGAAACTGATTGACAAAATTGTAGTATTTATCTTCTTCAACATTGATGAATAGTAAAAAAATTTTAATTGACATGTAAACCAGAAATCATCATTTTAAAAAGAGTTCAGTTCCTTTTCTATTTTTTAGATTTCTGTCACTGGGTATGTGAGCTTGCCAGAGAAAAGAGACAGAGAAAGTGAGAAATCACTCTTCATGAGAGATGCATATGCCACAGTCCTTCCCTCCATTGTCCTCTCAGTATTTTGGGCACACCCTGCACAAACTCCCTGTGCAATTTGGTGCACGACTTGAACCATGATCAGCTATGCTGGCCCCCAAAATAAAAAATCGTTTAGTAAATTAAAAATAAAAACATAAGGAGTATTTATAATGTGCTAAGTTTATATTCATCTGTGTTTGTGTAAATAGTGTATGAATATGAATGCATAATATAGGAAGAAAACTTAAAGAAACTAAAGAACTTGTGAAATAAAAAATGACAATGAATTTGTAAATTATTTTGGGTAGAATCCACATGCTTTTTAATTTACTTGGTGTTTTTTTCATTTTTTTTTTTTTCAATCACTGTATATCTTTACAACATAGAAGGGATATCTTTTTTTGGTATCATTTTCATTTTCCTTCTTTAGTTTTTCATATTTTTTCATTTTAAAGATCTGTCACGTCTTTGGTGAGATTTATTTCCTTTACAACATAGAAGGGATATCTTTTTTTGGTATCATTTTCATTTTCCTTCTTTAGTTTTTCATATTTTTCATTTTAAAGATCAGTCACGACTTTGGTGAAATTTATTTCTAGGGATTTTTTTGGTTTTTCGTTTTTTGGGTTTTTTTTATATGGTCCATGGAATTACTTTCTGCCTCACTCATTGTTGGTGTCTAAAAAAGACATAGACTCTTATACATTGATTTTTGTATCCTGCAGCTTTACTGAATTCATTTATCACTTCCAGGAGTTCTGTTATGGATTCTTCTGGATTTTCTGTGTATATAATCATTCAATACAAAGTGGATGAACCTAGAGGATTTAATGCTAAATGAAATAAACCAGACTATGAAAGACAAACACTGTATGTCCTTGCTCAATATATACTGAATGTCTGTGCTCCGTGGCAGGAATAGAAAGAGTTAAAGACCAGGAAATAGAGAGGGCCATCAGAGATACCAGAGAATGCAGGGGGGGGGGTGGATGAGAAAGGCTCAGGAAAAAGGCATTTAATGGACACAGAAATGTACACAGGGCAAAAGGTTATGGAACCGCATACCACAAGAGTTTAAAAAAAAAAAAGGATATAGGGGACAAGCAGGTAGCTTGGTGCTTAAGGCACTGAATTCTCATATGGCCAACAGTGGTTCAAGTCCCAAAAACGACTACTTGCTTTCTTACTTCTCCCTTTCTCTCTCTCTAGGGAGTATATATGCCCTATAGCAGGTATAAATAACAATAATAATAATAATAAATAAATTGAATTAAATAAAAAGGGACATTGCCAAATATATACATACGTGTGTGTGTGTGTGTGTGTGTGCGTGTGTGTGAAGAAGAAAAGAAGAAAAAATTAGTAGAACAAAAATTGGTACATGTCATAATACAGTGTTAATTGTTAACAATGGCAAATATATTATCCTTGAGTTATCACACATGGCATGCATGTTTTGAAAATCCATTTTGTACCCCTACAAAGATGGACAACAATTAAGTGTATATAAAAAATTATAAGAGAATAAAAAAATAAGAATTACAATGAATTAGTTTCATTATAATGTAATTAGGGGCCACATGGCATGCATGTTTTGAAAATCCATTTTGTACCCCTACAAAGATGGACAACAATTAAGTGTATATAAAAAATTATAAGAGAATAAAAAAATAAGAATTACAATGAATTAGTTTCATTATAATGTAACTAGGGCCAGCAGGTGACATGGTGACTAAGAACACTGGACTTCCACATGGCTGACCACAATTTGTGTCCCAGACCTGGCGGCTTGATTTCTCACTCTCTCTTTCTCTCTCTTTCTCTCTAGCTATCTATCTGATGAGCACTCATGCCCTACAGCAAATTCAATAATGATGATAATAAAATAATAAAATTAAACAAATAATTTTAAATGAAATTAGACTAGTATAGTGGTTTAAACACAAGTATATACTAAAAAATAAAATGAAAGTTAGCTAATACAACTAACCTCTGAAAAGAATAGGAAACAGTCTTAATTTAATGACATCAATATAGGCCACTAATTCTACATTAAGCAGCCAAAGTCTTGGAAATAAAATAATGTAACAAGAAGTCGTTTTAAATGCAGTGAGGAAGCAGTCTATAAACATATACATTCATCCTACAAAAGGTACATGGATTCATAAATGCTTATGAATGATAAAGGTGATATTTAATCAAATGGAAAAGAATAACACATTCCAGATAATGGCTGAAGGGCATGTGAGTTTTTAAAAATGATCTAACTACCGAAAACCAAAAAAAAAAAAAAGGAATAATAGGAATGTGAAAAAAAGAGAATAAAAGATGCAGAAAAGCATTTCATTTTTTTTAAGTTTTAAAGAGATAGGGGGACATAATATGAATGGCTGATAGATTCCATCCTACAAAATGCTAAACTTTCACACATTCCTCCCCAAATGCTTCTATGCATACATACAAGACAACAGTCAAGTTGGGAAAACACCTGTTTTGTATAAAAGGATGCAGTGAAAAATGAAAATAAAATCAGCGTGGTGGTTAAGGTTGCTGGATCCCTCATGGCCAACTGGACTGTTCACGTCCCAGACCCCGCAGCTTCAAAAACAGACCAGGTACATGTGCATGCATGCCCAAAATCCTGAGAGGAGAATGGAAAAAAAAGAGGTGCAGCATGGCCATCTCTCAGGGAGGGAGTTTATGTCCTCTCTCATCTCTCTCTCTCTCTCCCCTCCCCTTCTCTTCCCTGCAGCAAACACACTCACTCTATAGCAAACTAAAAAAACTGGGATCAGCAGTTGGCGTAATGGCTATGTCGCTGGACTCCCACGTAGTCGACCGCGATTTGCATCCCAGACCCGGTGGCTTAAAACTCACGCCGGGCGTGTGTGCATGCATGCCCAAGATCCCGAGAGGTGGATGGAGGAGAAGGGATTGCGGCATGGCTATCCCCCCTAGGGGGTGATTTCTCGCTTTCTGTCTCTCTGTCTCTCTCTGTCTGTCTGGCGAGCACACACGCCCTATAGCA
>NW_006197961.1:2233576-2239757 GCF_000334495.1 Tupaia belangeri chinensis | reverse complement strand
TCATTTTGAACACACTGCAAAAAGGAAAAGAGTGTACAAAGTCTATGCAAAACTGAAAGTAAATGGCTAACAAACCCACAAGTTTATTCAGTCTCACAGGTAATGAAATAATGGCCAAGTAAAGCTCTTTAATATGCCCCTTTTTCACCTAATAATTAATTATTTTTCATGTGAATACCCAGTGTGCTGCATGAACTGTGAGTGCAAGATATTCCTTGGTCTGGATCTTCTTAATTTGGAAACAGGAGAATACAGCCCACCTTACAAAGAAAAATCTGACCTCACTTCACTACATATTCCTCCACACCTAACACTCCATTTCTTCACCACCCTTCATTTCAAAATATCTTGGACTTAGTAACTTTTACTGGAAGCATTTGACACCTCCCACCCCCTCTTCTAATTCAACTTCCATTATTATCATTTCATGGCCAACATTGTCCCCTGCCTTGTTCAATCCAATATTCCTTCTCCTTTTAACATTACAGATAAATGCATTGATTAAGCCAGCAACCACTGTCAGGTGTGAGCTCAGCTGGTCTAGCTCTCAGTTTACCTGGGGTAAACATTCTGGGCTTCCATTGTCTCTGAGCTGCAGGGTCTGCTGTGCTCTCTGACTCACCTGTGTGAGGTCTCTGAGAAGATGACCTCTGTGTGGATACCTGAACTCCTCCATGGGTGGTCTATGATGGAGACTGAAGCGGTGTCCCAGACAAGGCAGTGAGGAAGAGTCAAGCATCAGTCCCTGAGCCAGACTCCATGATCCAAAAGAAACAACCATGTTCTTTCTGGCCCAAGTTGTGCTCTTTGAAGGACAAGAGCAGAGGGGCTATTTACAACTCCCTCGACCTGCTCATTAGGCTCATTTCCCTGTTACTGTGACCTTGAAGTTTGTGAGCTCCCTACGGACACTGGTCTGGACAGGAGGAAAATTTTTCTTGCAGGGTGTTCTCAAGAGACCAGGTTAAAAATCCACTGAAGGGCCAGCAGGTGGTGTGGTGGTTAAGATGTTGAATTCCCACATGGCTGACCATGGTTCGAGTCTTGGATCCAACACCTTGAAAATCACAACAAATAAGCAAATAAATAAATGTATAAAAAGCAAACAAATGAACTTCAGAATAAAATGCAAACCTTAAAAAAAAAAAAAGTAAGAGATGGCTCAATAGCCTTGGGAGGCTTTTTAAAGAGTCTAATTTGATGTCCCCTCTAAAAGGTTCCAGCAAAGCCAACTAAATCAATTAGTATTCTTATGCGGCTTTGTGCAAATAACAGACCAAATTGAGACTAAGCTTATTTTTTTTTGCAAATAAGCTAGCTTCTGCTTCTCTTTGGTAAAAGAGGGAATGGAGAGAGAAAAAAAAATGTTTCAGAAGAAAATGGCAGTGCACTTGTTAGTAGAGTTTAGCTCTGTTCGTATTTGTTTTTTTGACTTTTTATTATCTACTTCTGTTTGAACAGAATCCTAACCTTTCTACTGGCTTTATATCGTAAGCAAATTTTTTCTGATAAATATACATAATATTTATATAATTAATTATATTAATAATTAATTATATCAATTAACATTTTATCTATATATAATAGCAAACTAAAGAGTGCAGGAGAAGGGTGGACAAAGGGGGGGAGGAAATCAAGGGGAACAAAATTAAACTTTTTAAATCAGACATAAAAATGGAATATTGTCTGCTGGTGAGAATGTATATGATAATGAGACCAATATGCAGCAAGGTGGCAAAATCCATTTTGTATGCCATAAAGATGTACAGCGAGTAAATGTTAAAATAGTAATAATAATAATAAATAATTTTTTAAAAGTCAGGTGAATTCCATTTTTATTACTCCTTCTCCATGTCATTTAGTCCTCCACCATAAAGTGTTTATGTATTATAGAACATGGCTATTTCCTTCTTAAAACAAGAGAAGTATGTTCCTTGGATATAAAACTAGGAGTAAATCACTTCTTGGCTTCATAAAACTTTTGCCAAAGCGATTAAGAATTTCATGCTTGGGACCAGCAGTTAGTATAATGGCTGTGTCGCTGGACTCCCACGTAGTCAACCACGGTTCGAGTCCCGGACCCGGTAGCTTAAAACTCACGCCGGGCGCGTGTGCATGCTTGCCCAAGATACTGAGAGGAGAATGGAGGAGAAGGGATAGTGGCATGGCCATCCCCCCGGGGGGGTGATTTTTCGCTTTCTGTCTCTCTGTCTCTCTCTGTCTGTCTGGCAAGCGCACGCGTCCTATAGCAAAAAAAATTTTTTTTTAAAATAGAATTTCATACTTATATCCCAAATCAAGAGCTGTCATTGAGGAGCCAGCAGGTGACATGGACATTAGGGTGGTACATCCCATGTGGCCAACTGCGTGGTTTGAGTCCCAGGCCTGGCAGCTTGAAAATCATGCTGGGCATGTATGCATGCATGCCCAAAATCCCAGGAGGAGAATGGAGGAGAAGGGATTGCATAATGGCATCCCCCTGAGGGGAGTGATCTCTCACTTTCTCTCCCACTGTCTCACTCTGACTCTCTCCAGAAAGTGTATGTGCCCTATGTCAAAACGTTAGAAAAAAAGGGGTGGGGGCGTAGTCGACGCGGTTCGAGTCCCAGACCCGGTGGCTTAAACTCATGCCGGGCACGTGTGCATGCGTGCCCAAGATCCCTAGAGGAGAATGGAGGAGAGGGGATTGTGGCGTGGCCATCCCCCCTGGGGGGTGATTTCTCGCTTTCTGTCTCTCTGTCTCTCTCTCTCTGTCTGTCTGGCAAGCACACGTGCCCTATAGCAAAAAACCTCTCCAAAAAAAAAAAAGAAAAGAAAAAAAGGGGGGGGGGAACTGCAGGTGGCATGAGGGTTAAGGCACTGGACTTCCATATGGCTGACCATGGTTGGAGTACAGGAGCTGGTGACGTACTTTCTCACTTTCTCTCTCTGTCTCTATGTCTCTCTGGTGTGTACACGTGATCTATAGGAAAATTAAAATAATGATAACAAATAAATAAAATTAAATAAATAATTATTTTTTAAATGAGAAGATGAAGACGTAGACAGTAGAATGATAGTTACCAGCAGCTGGGAAGGATAATGCAAAAGAGGACTGGGAGAGGTTGGTTGACAGCCATGAATTATAGCTGCATAGGAAGAAAGAGTTCTCGTGTTCAATAACTCTATAGAATGACTACATGTAATAGTAATGTATATTTCAAAATAACTACAAGAGAGGCCTTAGAATGTCCCCAACACAGTGAAATGTTGAATGCATGAGGTGATGATTATGCTAATTAATCTGGTTTCATTATTATACATTGTGCAACTATTATATTATATATAAGAATAATTTAAAAACAGAGAGAAAACACTCACAGTGGGGCATGATTATGCTGCAATCCCTTTTTCTCCATTCTGTCAGGATTTGAGGCACACACAACACACACACACACACACGTACAACGTGTTTTTCAAGCTACTGAGTCCAGGACTCGAACTGCATAGTCAGCCATACTGGGATCTGCATCCTTTAACCAATAGGCCATGGGGCTTGTGAAAGAGGACAGTCTATTTTGGACTATAGAAATTCCCTTCTGTGTTGTCGAATTTATAGAAAAGAAAACGATCATTTACAGGAAATATAAACAATTACTCATTTTAAAAGTGATTATTAATTTTTGTTTTCTTTCTTTTTACTAAAGAGTGACAAGTGTCCAGATAACTAACATGGGGAAATAATGTAAAGAGAATATTTTTGGATAATATTCACATTCCTGAATTAAACCCCTGAGGACGCGAAAGATCTTGTCCAACCCTTTGCAACAGGGCTACAATGGATTAAGTTTAGTATCTAAATACGGAAGTAACTTGTTCATATACCCTGCTCCCTAAAGAACTTGCTTACTGCAGTCAGCAGATGACATGGTTGTTAAGGCACTGAACTCCCACATGACTGACCACGGTTCAAGTCCCAGACCTAGTGGCTTGAAGATAATACTGGGTGTGTGTACCTGTGTATCCAAATCTCAAGAGGAAAATGGAAGAGAAGGGATTGCAGTATGGCCATCCCCTCCCTAGGGGGTTATTTTTCTTCCTCTCTTTCTCTTTCACTCTCTCTCTCTCTCTCCGGGGAGTGCATCACTCTATGGCAAAGCCTTAAAAAATAAAAAAAATAAAAAATAGTAATAGTAAGTTAAAAAAAAAATCTTATTAAATAAAAGAGACTGACATTAGCTTCAAAATTACCCCAAGGGATAAGACTGCCAACACAGTCTACTTTGTTTTAGCTTCTTAGTTCTAGAAAATTCTATTCCTCAGAGAATACGGTGACAATGTAACAATTTATTTAATGAAGCTCCATGAGAATTGGGTCCTAAAAGCCTCACATATTGTAAGGACCTCTGTTATTGTATCTGCTTTAGTTTGACTTAACCAATAGTAGAGGAAATGCAATTGTGTCTCTTAGACATTTCCAGAGTGTGTCTCCCTTCCCTTCCTGGAGACAGAGTTGGTTTTTTGTTGGCTTGTTTGTTGGTTTTAAAAGTTGTTCAAGGGAGGAACAGATCCAGTGAAAGTGGACTCTTCAGTGATACCATCTTGAGGAGCCAGAGCATCCTTAGAAGTGTATGGAGAATGAGGTATGGTGGGAAGGTTTCCTTTTTATGGGGAAGTTTCCTAACAGGTAAAAAGAAGTAAAAGTTCAACAAGACCAAGACCTTCCCTTTTTAAGACCGTGGACGTAGAAATAGCTTTCGCGTCAATTGCAGCCTAATATTTCTTTCTTTAAAAAGTTATTTGATTTTATTTATCATTATTTATTTTAATTTGCTACAGGGTACTTACGAGAGAAGAGAGAAAGTGAGATAGCAAGTCACCAGGTCCAGAACTCGAATCCCAGTTGGCCATGTGGGAGTCCAGCATCCCAACCACCATGCCACCTGCTGGCCCCTTAATATTTCTTTTTCTTTCTTCCTTCCTTTCTTTGTTTCTTTACTTTTCTTTTTTTTTCTTCTTCTTTTGAGAGGATTTAGCCTTAGAGTACATACACTTTACAGACAGAGACAGAGACCGTAAGCAGGAAAGTGAGAAATCATCCCCCAAAGAGGATAGCCACTCTGTAATCCCTTCTCAATTCTCCTTCCAGTATCTTGGGTGTGCATGTACACATACATGCCTGTTGTGAGTTTCAAGCCAGCAGGTCTGGGACTCAAACTGCAGTCGGCCATGTGGGAGTCCAGTAACATAACCACTAAGCCATCTGCTCTCCCCACTCCAATACTTCTTAATATGGTTCCTCTGCTCTGGCTTTCAACACAATACCATCAGTTGCCCTTTTTATACAACTTGCCCCTCTTTTGTATCCTCCACATTTAATTTAGCTTTTCCTTCTATATCCCTGATCCCTTCTTTCATTATTTTTGTTTCTTTTTTTCTTTTTTTGGAGAGGTTTTTGCTATAGGGTGTGTGCACTCGCCAGAAAGAGACAGAGAGACAGAAAGCGAGAAAATACCCCCCAGGGGGGATGGCCACGCTGCAATCCCTTCTCCTCCATTCTCCTCTCGGGATCTTGGGCACGCATGCACACGCGCCCAGCGTGAGTTTAAGCCACCAGGTCCAAGACTCGAACTGCAGTCAACTACATGGGAGTCCAATGACATAGACATTACGCTAACTGCTGGTCCCCCTTCTTCCATTAATAACGCCCACTTAGTAACTCCACATGGCCAACTGTGGTTTGTATCCCAGACCTGGTGGCTTGAATATCACACTGGGCACGTGTGCATGCATGTCCAAGATTCCAGGAGGAGAATAAAAAAGGGATTGTGTGTGACATGGCCATACCCCAAGGAGTGATTTCTCACTTTCCCTCTCACTGTCTCTGTCTGTCTCTTTCTCTCTCTGGTGAACATATGCACCCTATGGCAAAAACCTCTTTATAAAAACACACACACAGTGTTCGTCTCAGTCTAGGGACAGTTATTCTGAGAAAGTAAAAGAATTAGAAAAGAAAAGAGGAATTAGGGAAAACACAAACAAACATGTAACAAACACAAAAATGAAAAGTTATCTGTTGACTTGACTGATACATACAGTGTTCATGCTGGGAAAACGATGTTGTACACTGTAAAAACGTGAAGTGATTAAATGTATATTTCAAAAAATGTATGGGACCAGCAGTTAGTGTAATGGCTATGTC
>NW_006197961.1:2204223-2233502 GCF_000334495.1 Tupaia belangeri chinensis | reverse complement strand
TGCCCAAGATCCCGAGAGGAGAATGGAGAAGAAGGGATTGCGGCATGACCATCCCCCCTGGGGGGTGATTTCTCGTTTTCTGTCTCTCTGTCTCTTTGTCTGTCTGGTGAGCGCATGCGCCCTATAGTAAAAACCTCTCCAAAAAAAAAAAAAAGTAAAAAAACTTTGGAAGAATACAAACTATATTGATAATAGTTAAAGTATACTAAATGACATAGGTGATTGAATGTAGCAAAGAAATTAAAATTAAATTTTAAAAAAGAAAAGAAAAAATATGTAAAAAAAAAAAAAAGAAAGAAGGAAGGAAAAAGGATATCTGAATGGAGAAAAAAATAGGAATGAATATAAAAGGAAGACTAGGCATTTTCAAAGTTAGAGTTCTCCAGGCAGAAGGAATTGGGGTGCAGGAATATGGAGTGAAGAAAACCAGACACAATACGATGCACCTTGTATGAGGCCACTTTGGTAAAATATGCAGAACAGGTAAATCTAGAGAGAAAGAAAGTGAGTTAGTGGTTCCTGGGGCTGGTGGAGAGATGAAAAGGGAATGATTGCTTACGGGGATAGGCTTTCCTTTGGAGTAACAGAAAATGTTCTGGAACTATACAGTGGTGATGTTCACATAACAAGTGACTATGCCACCTAACCACACACTTTAAAAAGTCTGCAATAGTACATTTTTTTGTTGTTTTTTATTTGCCAAAGGCTGTGTGTTTCATCAGAGAGAGACAGAAACAGAGACAGAGAGAGATTGAAAGTGAGAAAGCAACCCCCACCCCAGAGTGGATGGCCTGGTCCTTCTCCTCCATTCTCCTCTCAAAATGTTGGGCACACACACACATGAGTTTAGTGGGATTTAAGCCACCAGGTCTGGGACTTGAACCATGGAGTTGGCTATGGGGGATCCAGCCGCCTTCACCTCATACCACCTGTGAGCCCCTAAGTGGGGTTGCCTTTCATAGGCATGGTCAATTACATCATTGGTCAAGTGACTGACCACCGTTTTGAGCCTGCTTACGTCCCTCGAAAACTCCAAGTCCCATATTTCCAATCATGTGGTCTCCAGAGACACCAGTCCCTACCCTGAAGCTATCCGGGGGCCATACCAAGTCACCTCATTAGCATAACAAGGAGACTCTTCAGATGGGAAATTCTAAGAATTGTAGAAGCTTTACACCAGGACCTTGCAACAAAAAAATGGCAAATTCTTGTTTTAAAAAAAAACTATTTTATTCTATTTATTTATTATTTTAGAGATTTTTGCTATAGGGCATGTGTGCTCACAAGTGAAACAGAGAGAGACAGAAAGGGAGAAATCACCCCCAGGGGGAGGGCCATCCAAGGATGGAAAAGATGGAGATGGTTGTCTCTCATAGGTATTGCAGCAGGAAACCAGTGATGAGGGGTAAGTTATGGCAAAGGATCAGTTCGCTTACTTGAGTCAGGGCCGTGCCCAGCAGACACAGAATGGATGCATTTCTTTTAAAGAATTGTTTATTTAACTTTATTCATTATTACATTATTATTATTATTATTATTTTAAGGAATTATTTTTTAGTTTTATTGTCATTATTATTTTAAGAGATTTTTGTTAAAGACTTTCGAGAAATTTTGCATGGTCTTGCCAGAGAGACGGAAAGCGAGAAATTATCCCCTCCCCCCACACACACACACAAGGGGAATGGCCATGTTGCACTCCCTTCTTCTCCATTCTCCTCTTGGGACTCTTGTGCATACACACACACATGCCATAGCCATAGGGGCATTTCTAGCCACTGGGTACAGGATTTGGACTGCAGTCAACCATGTGGGCATCCAGGGCCTTAAAACGCTATGCCACCTGCTGGTCCCTTTATTATTATATTTTTGGAATTCACCAGAGACAGAGGGAACATGAGAAAGCAAGCCATCAGGTCCAGAATTTGAACTGCAGTCTGCCATGTGGGAGTCCAGCACCCCAACCATCATGCCATCTACTGGTCCCAAGAATGGATACAGTTTTAAACCTCTAATTTTTTTTTCAGCTAAACTTAAATGGGATCAATTGACAAAAAATCAATTTTTTTATTTTACATACAAATATAATTTATCTATTTATATTATATGAAAAGATCATCAGTAATTAGTACTGCTAATGATAATGCCTTATATGTCTGTGTGTGTAGTGGTAAAGGGTCATTGTATGCTTTCTTTTTTTCATTTGTTTTTATTTTTCTGACATAGGGTGTGTGTGCTCAACAGAGAGAGACACAGAAAGAGGGAACATGAGAAATCACCAACCCACGCAGGAGCGCTACTCCACAATCTACTCTCCTCCATTCTCCTCTTAGGGTATTGGGCATACACACACATGTGCACTGTGTGAATTTTAAAGCTGCCACATCCGCACTTGAACCGCAGTTGGCTGGCCATGTGGGAATTCTGGGCCTTGACCACCATGCCACCTGTGGGCTCTTTTGCTTTCTTTTTTTAATACAGGATCTCACCATATCTTAATCTTGCTGCCTCAGCCTCCCAAGTAGCTGAGACCACAGAGGAGAATGTGCTCAGTTTTTTCAGGCAAGGAAGTTCACTGTATGCTTCCACTGACCCTGACCTTGGGATCCTCTTGCCTCAGTCTATCTGGAATGACAGGGACACACCACCACATCCAACCCTTTAGAGGGGGCATGGGAACCAAACCTGGGCTTCTCATGTGCCCTGAGCTTCCCACGCAGGTGCCCTGTGCACACCATGGCAGGTAGTCTCAATAACGTCTTTGTAACGTACTGCTGTTACTGCCTCTTCCCCGACAGTCACCCCAGCTCCATGGAACCTGGAAATCACACACGTTTTTCAAAATTCATCCTCCTCGGACTCTCACAAGAGGCAGACCTTCAGCCCATCCTCTTCGGGCTGTTCCTGTCCATGTACCTAATCACTGTGTGTGGAAACCTACTCATCATCCTGGCCACCATTACTGACTCCCACCTGCACACACCCATGTACTTCTCCCTCTCCAACCTGTCTTTCTGTGACATCTGTTTCACCTCCACCACCGTCCCAAAGATGCTGCTAAACATCCACATCCAGAACAAAACCATCACCTACGAAGGCTGCCTCACCCAAATGTATTTTTTCCTCGTTTTTGCAGAGTTGGACATCTTCCTCCTGTCTGTGATGGCCTATGACCGGTTTGTGGCCATCTGTCACCCCTTGCACTACACGGTCATCATGAACCCCCAGCTCTGTGGCGTGGCGCTGCTGGCATTCTGGATTTTTAGCATCCTGAAGTCCTTGCTCCAGATTTTGCTGGCCTTAAGGTTGTCTTTCTGCACCGACATGGAGATTCCCCACTTCTTCTGTGAAATCAACCAGGTCGTCCCCCTAGCCTGCTCGGACAGCCTTTCCAGTGTCATCGAGATGTATCTCACCGCTGGGCTGATGGGTGTTATTTCCTTTTCTGGGATCCTTTACTCTTACTCCAGGATCGTCTCCTCCATCCTGAGGATTACATCCACCAGAGGGAAGTATAAGGCGTTCTCCACCTGTGGGTCTCACCTCTCTGTTGTGCTCTTGTTTTACGGCACAGGTCTTGGGGTGTACCTCAGTTCAGTCACTACCCACAATTCCAAGGCCAGTGCCGTTGCTTCAGTGATGTACACCGTGGTCACCCCCATGCTGAACCCGTTTATCTACAGCCTGAGGAACGAGGACATCAAGAGGGCCCTGAGACGTCTTTTTGGCAATATTAGGAGTATTGGCCTTGAAGCTTGACAAGTGCCTCAGAGTAGCTAGGAACAAGAGTGGCATCCAGACAGCTCAAGTGCAGTGACAGTGTTAGAGCCCCCACGTGGAAAGGCCTCCGGGTCAATCCCAGGCCTGTTTGTACACACTGGGTGTGCACGTGCCATGATCCAGGTGGGCCGATGTGGTGAGCAGATTTGGGTGAGAAGACCTTTGTGGGGGGTGGCTCTCTACATTTCTTTCTCTCCCTCATTGATGAAATAAATAAAATTTTATAAAGCAAAAGCGCCATCTAGAATCCTGACCACATGAAATCTTAAGACATTTTTTTTCCTGGTGCTAGCAGGTGACGTGGTGATGAGGGCACAGGACTTGTACATGGCAAACTATGGGTTGAGTCCCAGACCCAGGGGCTTAAATATCACACTGGGCAGACCAACAGTTGGTGTAATGTTTACATCGCTGGACTCCCAGTGATGCAGGAGTCCTGTTCTCAACCATAGTTCAATTCCCAGTCCTGGTGACTTAAACCTCACACTAGACATGTGTGCATGCATGCTCAAAATTTCAAGAGGAGAAAGGATTGCAGTGTCGCCAGCCCCTGTGTGTGTGGGGGGTCATTTCTCACTGTCTGTCTCTCTGTCTCTCTGTGTCTCTCTGGTGAGTGCATATGCTTTATAGCAAGAATCTCTCTTTTTAAAAAAGAGAGAAAGAAAGAAAGAGAACGAAAGAAATCACACTGGGCATGTGTGTGTGCATGATTAAAATCCTGAGAGGAGAATGGAGGAGGAGAGGTTGTAGCGTGGTCATTCCTACTGGGAAATGATTTCTTACTTTCCCTCTCACTGTCTCTGGCAAGAGCATGCACTCTATGACAAAAACATAAAAAATACTTAATGTTATTTTCCTTTATCTCTGTGGCCCTTAAGTCAACAATTCCACTCATTTTAGTTTTTCCTTTTTTGTTATTATTACATAAAATTGACAAATAATCATTGTACATATTAATAATTATGAGGTATGGTTCAATGTGTGCTTTCCAACACTTGGAAGTTGAGTTTTTGATCATGTGTATGTTGTTCATTCAAATCCTCAGGTCTCCTTTCTTAGTCTTGAGTCAGCCTTTCTTTCTTGTATCCCTACCTGGTCATCATTTTCATCAACATTTCAACTGTCAAATCCTAGAGTTTTTGTTTTTGTTGTTTAGGTTTTTGCCATAGGGTGCATGCGCTCGCTGGAGACAGAGAAAAAGTGAAAAATCGCTCAGCAGAGGGGATGACCATGCCACAATCCCTTCTCCTCCAGTCTCCTCCTGGGATTTTGGGCATGCAAACACACACACCCAGTACGATTTTCAAGCTGCCAGGTCCAAGACTCGAACTGCAATCAGTCATATGGTAGTTCAGTGCCTTAACCACCAGGTCACCTGTTGGCCTCTCATAGAGTATTTTATAAGTATTCTGATAGATATTAGTTCCTCACTAACAGTTTTAGTTTTCCTCATTGAAAGTTGTTATTCAGTAGCGCCACCTTGACAACCAATAACTTAGGCTATTTTAATAAAACAATGATGCTATTCTCTTTTGTTATTTTGGATAAAATAGTGGTGAAAATAATTTATTACATTTCATGAGATACAGTTAAAAAGTGCTCAGGAGGATATTTAGAGCTTTAAAAACCTATCATAGGAAGCAGCAGATGGTGTAATGGTTCCATCACTGGACTCTTCCCATGACCAACTATGGTTTGAGCCCCAGATCTGGAAGCTTGAAATTCATACCAGGTGCATGTACTTGTGGGCCAAAATCCTGAGAAGACAATGGAGGAGAAGGGATGGGGGCATGGCCATCCCCCTTGGGGGGTTATGTCTCTCTTTCTGTCTCTCTCTGTCTCTCTGGTGAGTGCAATCTTAAAATAATAAATAAATAAACTATCATAGAGAGGACAGGAGAGCAAAGGGAAGTAACATCTAATAAACAAAACAATGAAAACTTCTCTGTTGAGAAAACAAACTCATTACACAATTTTTGCCTTATAAAAAATAAAATAAAATAAAATCCCATAGTAGAAATGGGAATAAAAAAATGTTTAAATCAATGATCTAAGTTTCCATGTTTAAAGGTAGGAAATAAAGTGACATAACTCAAAGTATGTTGAGGAAGGAAATGACAAAGTGCAAAAAGGTAGGAAGCAACAAGAAAATTAATTCCTTAAAAATAATAAAAATTAACAAATATCTACCAAAAAAGAATAAGGAAAAAAAAGAGGGATTGGACTGGCAGGTGGTATGGTGGGTAAGATGCCAGACTTCCACATGACTGACTGCAGTTTGAATCCTGGACCTGGTGGCTTCCTTTCTTACTTTCTCTCTCTCTCGTCAAATTTTAAAAATAAATTAACTAAATTAAATTAATAATTATTAAAAAAAGAAAACACGCAAGCAAGAGGGGCCTGGTATAACACAGCAGTAATGCAGATAGACCCACATGTGAAAGGTACTGGGTTTGAGTCTTAGGACCTCCCTAAGCTTGTTGGGTGCAAGTGTGCAAATGTGATTCTGACTGGCTGACCTTTGTGTGGATCACGGCATGGAGACTCTTTGAGAGGGACTCTCTCTCTCTCTGTTTTCCTCTGTGGTGAAAGAAAAAAATGAATACACTTTGTTTTTAGAATCAGCAATATTTTTCACAGAAATTTTTTAAAAAGCTATCATAAAGGGGTCAGCAGGTGGCATGGTGGCTGGACTCACACATGGCTGACCATAGTTCAAGTCCTGGTCCCAACGGCTTGAAATTCACTGTCACCAGGAGCATGTACTTGTGTGTCCAGAATCCCTGGAGGAGGATGGAGGAGAAGGGATTGTGGTGTGGCCAGCCCTCCTGAGAGGTGATTTCTCATTTCCCCTCTTACTGTCTCTCTGTCTTTCCAGCAAGCACACAAGCCTTATGTTATCAGTGATAACAGCAAGGTTTCAAGGACCAAGTGTGGTCATTTCTCTCTCTACTTGTGCTTCGGACTGTTTAGAGAACTATTAATGTTAAAGGATGACTATGATTATTATAAACTTAATACAATGACTATTTTGTTCCAGATATGGATTTTCTTTTTTTATTTTTTTTCTGTATCCATTCTTGGGACCAGTAGATGGCATGGTGGTTGGGGTGTTGGACTCCCACATGACATCTCCCACCCTCCTCCCACAGTGTCTCTGGTATCCACAGGTGCCCTCCATACTTTTATACTGACCCGTATTTCCATTTCTGCTATAGAGTGCAGATATTCAATATGTATGAAGTGGGGACATACAATGCCTCTCTTTCATAGTTGGCTTCACTTAGCAGGACATCAGGCTTCTGAATGGCTATGTCCTTTATAACCCCTGCCAGTTAGCCTATTTGCTACAGCTGTAGTTGTGAGGACTATTCAGTGACCCTTTTTTTCCCCTTCAGTTTCCTCTTCAGACCAAAAGGGTGAATAAAAGCATTCTGGTGTTATCCTTTGAGTGCCCATTGCCCATCATTTTGTTCATCATCCCTTTTCCTTTCCTTAACCCCATGTACCACTCAGCTAATAAAAGCTTCATTAAATTACCTTCAGACAAAACAAAAAGATACATTGCAAGTTATTTATGAACTGATGAAATTATTAGGATTTGGAGAGTCCAGAGCTTGGAGTCCTGGGATTTGTGAGCACGTTTTCAATCCTGAGACAAAGAACTTGATCGTGTAGAGACCTGCTTTTCCCAAAGAGTTTTCTTAGAGCCTGCTTCATGTCCTTGTTCCGCAGACTGTAGATGAAGGGGTTTAGCATGGGGGTGACCACAGTGTACATCACCGAAGCTATCGCGCTTGCCCTGGAGTTCTGGGTAACAGCTGAGCAAAGATACACGCCAAGGCATGTGCCATAGAACAAGGAGACCACCGCGAGGTGAGACCCACACGTGGAAAATGCTTTAGACCTGCCCCCAGCTGATGAAATTCTCAAAATAGAGGATACTATCTTAGAGTAAGAGAAAAGGATACCAGCGAGTGGAATAACATCCAGAAGTCCCGTTGTCAAGTATATCGCTAAGTCATTGAGGAACGTGTCCGAACAAGCCAGTTGGATCACCTGATTAAGTTCACAGAAAAAGTGAGGGATTTCCGACTTTGCACAAAAAGAGAGTCGCAAAATTAGTAACCCATGTAACAGAGAATTCAGAGCACTCAGTACCCAGGATACCAGAAGCAGAGTTCCACAGAACTTGGGGTTCATGATGACTGTGTAGTGCAGCGGGTGACAGATGGCCACAAACCGGTCATAGGCCATCACTGTCAAGAGGAAGTTGTCTAATAGTCCCAAAAGCATAAAAAAGTACATCTGGGTGATGCAGCCTGCATAGGTGATGACCTTGCTCTGTGTCTGGATGTTCACCAGCATCTTTGGGACGGTGGTAGAGGTGAAACAAATGTCTACCAAGGACAGGTTGGAGAGGAAGAAGTACATGGGGGTATGCAAGAGGGAATCTTTGATAATGGCCAGGATGATGAGCAGGTTTCCAATAAAGGTGACCAGGTACATGGACAGGAACAGCCAATAGAGGAAAGGCTGTAGTACTGCCTCTTCTGAGAGTCCCAGGAGGAGAAATTCTGAAATAGTGGTTTGGTTTCCTGGATCCATGTAGGTCATGAAACTGCTGGGACAGAGACAAGAGCATTTCAAATTTAGTCACTAACAGTGAGCAAACAGCTAAGTGGCACAGCCATGCCGTTCAAGTGATGGTGGATGAATATATACAAAAATGGGACCCAGCAGGTGGTGCAATGGTTAAGGCACTGGACTCCCATGTGGTCAGGCATGGTTTGAGTCCTGGACCTGCCAGCTTGCTTTCTCACTTTCCCTCTCTCCCTCTCTCTGTCTCTCTCTGGTGAGCACACATACTTTATAGCAAATCAAACAATAATAATAATAAATAATAAAATTAAGTAAAAAAATCATTCAAAGATATAATGAATGAAAGCAACAATAAAAAGACTAACATAATCAATATTTAGGACCTAAAGGATGAATACCTTCATATGATCATATTCCTTAGAAATATATATCAACAGAAAATTAAAAATACACACAATAATCATGACAAAATTAAAACAAAAGATATCTAGGGGATTTTCCCAAAAGAATATCCTGTGTGTTTGGGAAATTATTTCAAATATGAAATAATCTTTTTAAAAAGTTGGGACCACTGGAATTTGATAGAAAGTGGGTGAGTATGGAAGATTTGTTGCTGAGTGAAGCAAGTCAGGCTATGAAAGAGAGACATTGTATGTCTCCATTTAACATATATCAACTGCACTCTTTGGTAGGGACTGAAAGACTAAAGGACATAAAAGCATCAAAAATTGTTATAGACACTAGAGACAAAGTGTAAGGAGAGTGTAAGAGGGGAAAAGTGCAGAAAAGGAAATTTGGGGGGAAAAAACTGGAGAGGTAAGATATTTGTGGGACACAGATATGGTTTATTATCTGTTGATGAGGATGCATATAGTATTCTCAACTGGACTGAGGTGTATATCATGCTGGGTAAAGTCTCATTACAATCTAAATGATGTATAGCAATTGAATGTGTAAATAATAATAATAATAGTAATGAAATAATGTTTTTTTAAAAATTGGGGGCCAGCAAGTGGAATGGTAGTTAAGGCACCAGATTCCCACATGGCTAACCATGGTTCAAGTCCCAGACCTGGCAGCTTGAAATTCACACCAAGCATGTGTGTATGCATGCCCCAAATCCCAGGAGAATGGAGGAGATGGTGTTACACCATGGCTATCAACCCTGGGAAATAATTTCTCTCTCTCTCTCTCTCTCTCTCTCTCTCTCTCTCCAGAAAGCACATGCACCCTACAGAAAACACTTCCAGAATTTTTTTCTTCACTAAAGTGCATGTAAATTCTACCTAAACTTTGAGGAGGAATTGAGACCAATTCTCCACAATCATTTCTAGAAAATAGAAGCAGGTAGAATAGCCCTAGTACATACATGAACCTATCATTATCCTAACTTCAACACCAAATGAAATAATTACAAAAAAGGGAAACTGTAGATCAGTATCTTTCATGAACTGGTCAAAAATCCTCAAGAAAATACTGGAAAATGTAAACCAATAATATGTATAAAGAATTTTACACCAAAACCAAGAGGGATTTATTCCAGGTTGACAGGGGTGGTTCAATGTTCAAAAATGAATGGCCATACAGCAATTCATTCTCCTCCATTGTCCTCCTGGGATCTTGGGTGCACAAGCACACACGCCTGGTGTGATTTTCAAGTCACTGGATCTGAGACTTGAACTCCAGTCGGCCTTGCAGGAGTCCAGCAATGTAACCACTATGTCATCTGCTGGCCCCTGATTCTATGTCTTATTTTTTAGGTCACTGAAACTATTTTATGTAATAATGGAATTGAGAATAAATGGCATTATATAGATAGATGATATAGATATAGATAGATATATAGATAGATAGACATATATATACATATGCATACATACATATTATATAATCTATATAATCAAACCCATTAAATCTCACAGTACAAAGACATCATTGAAGAGGGGAAGGGAATCACTGTAGGGAATGCACACACTGAAAAATCATTCTAATTGTATTACAAATGTATGAAACACATTGCAGAGATGAGATGAAACTGCTGAACAAAAGTTGCAAATGAGTGGGATCTGTAAAAAAAAAATAAGAAAAAAAAAAAGAAAAAAAGCTGTACCTTGTACCTTAGTTAATAAAGTCATCTTCCACTGTGATATGAGTTAACAATTCTCCTTTTACACATGTATGCTGCAAAGGGACAAAGAAATGAATGGATGACTCATGCAGAGCTAGGAATCTCTCCATTGCAGTCGAGTTTACAGGTGAAGAAGGAGAGGAGGCTACCATAATCCATGTGCTTATAGATTAGACTTTGAGATCCATATATAGAGTTTATACACACAGATAAATGCACGGCTTAGTAAGCACACATGTTTCCTAGCAGGTCAACTGAAATGGGCCAAAGAATCTGGTAGCAATGAGCCCACCAAGACCATGGAGCTTGGTTTCTAATACCATTTTCCAAGAGAAGGAACCAGGCTTCTTTGGTGAAATAGCTAATTCTAAACCAAGGGATTATATAAAATGAGCCTGGACTATCTTGTAATACCAGGGAGAAAGGAAGTTCTAAGAAATCCATTATAATGGGGATATTCCAAAGAGACAGAGAAGTTATCTGACAGGACTCTTAATGTCCAAAGTGGGAACAATTTGAGCAACAAAACAAAGTGATATTACAGTCTGACCATGAGATACACATGAGACACAAGCCTTCTGCAGACCTAGTGACTTTCTCTCTCTCTTTCTCTCTCTCTCTCTCTCTCTCTCTCTCTCTCTCTCTCTCTCTCTCTCTCTTTCTCTTTCCCCTTTGTCTCTCTCTGGTGAGTACACATGACCCCAATAGCAAATTTTAAATAATAATGATGACAAATAAAAATAAATAAATAATTCTTCTTAAAAAGTATAGTTTTATTAACCTCTACATTTGTTTCCCTCTGATCCCTTGTCCACAGAAAGAATTTTGCTGCTTCAGGATTCCATATGATTATGAGCTTATCTGTGAAGCCTTCTAGAAATTGTCTAGGAAAACTCAACTTCTTCTGGATCCATCCTCTTCAACAGGATTACAATGCTACCTAAGATATTGCTTTTATTTATTTCTGTGTCTCTTTCCCCTGATTAAACTGTGAGCTTCTCAAGATAAGGTGTGATGTCATCCTCTTTTCTTTTTTCTAATTATTAGAAATTTATCTATTTTTCTTTTTTATTATTTTTTAAAACTACATTTAATCACATATATCTTTATAGTGTATTATATTTCTTTTTCCAGCACAATTACCATACATATCATTCAAGATAAAAACATTGTATCCACATTATCATCATCAAATAGTATTTCATTTTTTTCAGAATATTATTTTTTAAAGACTTATTTGTTTTATTTTATTTGTTATTATCATTATTATTTTCAATTTTACCAGAGAGAGACACAAAGAGAGAAAGAGAACGTGAGAAAGCAAGCTTCCAGGTCCATGACTCGAACAGTGGTCCATCATGTGGGAGTCCAGCACCTCAACTACTATATCCACTATACCACCTGTTGGCCCCAGAATATTATTATTTAATTCTCATTATTTTTAAAGCATTCAAGCACTATGGATCATTTGGCTTATAGAGAGAATTTACCTAACATAAAATACTCCTCAGATCAGTCCAGTTGAGAAAACTATAAGTGTTCTTATCAACAGGTAATAAACCATTTCTATGTCCCACAAATGTCATGCCTCTCTATTTTTTCTCCTATTTTCCTTCTCTATACTCTTTTCCTCTCCTCCCCACTCTCTGTTCCACACTGCCTTCAGCCACCATAACTATTCATACTCTTTTCTTCGACCCCAGAACCTAATTAAGTGCCTACCATGTGGTCATTACAGCACAAATATTTGTAGAATGACTGAAAGAACAAACAGCGGAATGAGATTAGACAGTTATTAGCATCAATGAAGAAGAAAGGAGAAACTGTGAAATAAGGGAAAATTTTGTCGATTAAAGGAGAACATAGGACTGAGAGTCAACACAGAGGAGGCAGATGGAAAGGGAAAAATATTTTAGTATAGCCAGAATCTCTCTCCACCATCAAGGATAATAACATGGTAAGGTTTTGTATTATTAAATGTTTATTTATATTTTATCCCTGTTGCTCCTCCTGGCATTGCTACCAATAAAGGTGTCCCTTGTGCTATACCACAATCTCAACATCTATAAAGACACTGCAGCTCACCTAGACATTCTCAGGGAACTTAGTTCACTGATATGGTTTCTTCCTTTGCTGAAAAACGGAGTTGTAAGCTTTGGCCCCAGGAATAGTAGGAAGGGGGGACCATTCGTGAGGCTTCAGGAAGACACAGTTGGGTTTCCTCATCATTTGAGATTAGTACAGTAGACTTAAGGTGGAACAGGAATATTTAGAGTTTCTGCAGCTTTCAAGGACTGAATGCCCATGAGCCTCATTATTGAAGTATTCTTTTGTCTATACTCCCCATGTTCGCTGGAGATATAGAGAAATAACGGAATATACACATGTGCCAGTTTTGACCCCTGGGAGACATCTTTGCAAGTCATTTACATCTTTTATCCCACTTGACTCCTTCATCCCAGAAGGTTGTCACCTCTCTTTAGGGGTGGTACCTAGCATGCAATGTCTCTCATAATGATTTCCCCAGCCATTACTACAGTGCATTTCCTGACCTGAAGAATTAAGGGACTTAAATGGACATGCTTATTTCTGTTTTTCTTTCCCCTGTTTAAACTCTGAGCTTCTCAAGAGAAGGTGCAATGTCATACTGTAGGAACTGACCTCGTGCTGACCTCTGGGAGCCTTTGGAAAGTAATTGTTTCATTTTATTTTATTTTTATTTTTTCACTATTCCTTTTTTTTCACATTCAATCCTTGTGTATCTTTACAGCATACCACATGAGTTGCCCCATCATGAATACACTGCATATCGGTCCAGTCAAAAAATTACCGTAAGAGAGGAAGAGAAAGGGAAAATGAGAAAATAAACTGCCAGGTCCAGGACTTGAACTGCATTGGCCATGTGAGAGTTCAGTACCTCAACCACCAAACCGTCTCTTTTAAATTACTTTTGACCACATACAAATTCACACAAGCTCACCGCTGTAATTTTTTTCTTCTTTTTATTTTAATTTTTTTTTTACTTATTTATTTAACAATTGCTAAGACATGGAATCAATCCAATCATCCAAGAACAGATAAATGGATTGAAAAAGTGTGGCACATATACACTATGGAATACTGCTCACCCATAAAAAAAAATGAGAAACTGGTGCTTCCTTTTTTTATTATGACTTTAATTTTGATTGTCAGATCAGGATAAAGAGAAAGCCATCCCTGTTGTGAAGGCATACAGAAAGAAGTCTAAAGAAGACTTCACAGACATGCTCTCCGGACATGTCCACACATGTAGAGTCAAAAGAAGTACTAAGATCAGTCATCATCTTTTTAGTTCCTGTAGTCAAGGAAACAAGTTTCTTTCTTTTTCCTAAATTTTTTCCCATAGGATGTGTGCACTCAACAGAGAGAGAGAAAGAGAGAGACAGTGAGAGGGAAAGTAAGAAATCACTCTCAAAGGGGGATGGCCATGCTGCCATCTCTTCTCTTCCATTCTCCTCTTGAGATTTTGAGCATACATGCATACATATCCAGTGTCATTGTCAAGCCGCCATGTCCAGCCATATGGGAGTTTAGCAGCTTAACCACCTCACCACCTGCAGGCCTTTAGGGAAAATAGGTTCCTTTTTTTATTTTTATTTTTACAAGAGAGGTTCACACAAAGTTTTTAAACCTTTTTTATATTGCATGTTAAATAACATATTAAAGTATTTATGAAGTATATTATTAGGAAAAAGATGATTTTGTAATTTAAATCCATGACACGTGTCACATGTATGTCAAGCATTTACTGCACATAGAATAGATGCACTTGATAAGTTTCTATGCTATGAAAGAGAAGTACAGAAAGCTGTCAATGTATGTAGTACATGGGGACCCTCAAAAACTTCATCAAAAGGTAGACCAGAGAAATCTAGGTATGGATTTCAAAATTTTGCACCTAATTCAACTCGTATTTTTATCGTTTGTTGTTAAGCTTTTTTTTTTTTTCAATAGGGCAGGTTCACCCGCTGGAGAGGAGAGAGACAATGAGAGGGAAAGTGAGAAATCGCCCCCAAGGGGGCTGGCCATGCTGCAATCCCTTCTCCTCCATTCTCCTCCTGAGACTTTGGATATGCATGCACACATGTCTGGCATGAGTTTCAAGCCGACAGGTCCATGACTCAAACCGTGGTTGACCATGTGAGAGTCCAGCACCTTAACCACCATGCCACCTGCTGACCCCTCAACTCATACTTTAATTCCATTTTTCTATGAATATTCTGAAGTTCCTTCCTATATGTAGGGCGTTTTAGAGGGTAGGAGGGAAAAAAGAAACTTTGTAAATTAGAGCCATTGAAGCCTAAGTTTGTTAGCTACATAGGTATAGTGTGGGAGACGTACAAGTTGGAAAGAATACTCATTTATGGGTCCATTTCTCATCCCTTTACCAAAATAGGTAAACTTGAAACCTGCAATCAAGGGTGCCAGCCTACAAAAGTTCCTGTGACAAATAAGAATAAACTCAAGAGTCTTGGACAGAGATGACTGATTATGATCTGTCTCATTTCCTAATCCCATCTATCTAGCAAATATTTTGTGGGGTTTTTTTTTAGAGAGATTTTTGCTGTGGAGTATTTACACAGAGAGACAGAGAAGATGAAAGTGGGAAATAACTCTTCGGGGGCATGACTACACTGCAGTCCTTTCTCCTCCATTCTCCTCCTCGAGTTCCAGGCATGGGCACACGCACCCAGTGTGATGTCAAGCCACTGGATCCAAGATTCCAACTGTTGTTGACCACGTGAGAGCCCTGCACCTTAAACACTGCACCACCTACTGGCCACTATTTTGTGTTCTATTTATGACATGGTTATTCATATGCAGCTATCAGGACCAGCAGTTGGCATAATGGCTATGTCGCTGGACTCCCATGTAGTCGACCACGGTTCGAGTCCTGGACCTGGTGGCTTAAACTCACACCAGGTGCGTGTGCGTGCGTGTCCAAGATCCCGAGAGGAGAATGGAGAAGGGATTCCAGCGTGGCCATCCCCCCTGAGGGTTGATTTCTTGCTTTCTGTGTCTCTCTCTCTCTCTCTCTCTGTCTTTCCAGTGAGTGCATGCACCCTATAGCAAAAACCTCTCCAAAAAAAATAAACAAATCAAAGGAGATACAGGAGAGACTCAAGAAAACACATAGCTACAAAAGGTACTATATTTACAGGGCCTGGAGATATGAGAAGCATGGAAATTCTTCATCCAGTTAAACAAAATAAATAAATAAATAAATAAATAAACCTGCATTCAGTCCTTCTTTTCGTCCAATCTGTCAGATTCTGGTTTCTTGTGCACATGCTGGGCACATTCCAGGCTGATCTGGCTGGGGATTCTAACTGCAGGCACCATGTGGGATCTGGCTTCCCTGGAGCAGTGTGTTACCATTATATCACAGAACTAGCCCTCTCGTTCTTCTTGCATTGGATTTACCAAGTTTCCATTCTCAAAGAATTAGTCTATCAGGACAGCAGGTGGCATAGTGTAGCGGTTACACTGCTGGACTCCCACATGGCTGACCGTGATTCAAGTCCCAGACCCAGTGGTTTGAAACTCACTCTGGGCACATGTGTGTGTGCCCAGAATCCCAAGAGGAGGATAGAGGAGAAGGGATTATGCCATGACCATGCCCCCGAGAGGTGATTTCTCACTTTCCCTCTCCCTGTCTCTGTCTCTCCCTTCTGGCGAGTACACACCCTAAAGCAAAACCCTTTTTTTTCTTCTTCTTTTTTTTTTTTTTTTTGGAGAGATTTTTGCTATAGGGCGCATGCGCTCACCAGATAGACAGAGAGAGACAGAGAGACAGAAAGCGAGAAATCACCCCCCAGGGGGGATGGCCATGCCGCAATCCCTTCTCCTCCATTCTGCTCTTCGGATCTTGGGCACGCATGCACATGGGTCTGGCTTGAGTTTAAACCACCAAGTCTGGGACTCGAATCACGGTCGACTCCATGGGAGTCCAGTGACATAGCCATTATGTCAACTGCTGGTCCCTCTTTTCTTTTTCTTTTTTAATATTTGGTCACTGTACATCTTTACAGCAGACAAAATGAATCTTCCCATCATGAATACACTGCATATTAGTCCAAAGATTTTTTTTCCCTTGATTCCTTACCTCCCATCTTTTACCACCCACCCTCCTCCTACACTGTCTCTACCATTCTTTTTGAAAGTTTATTTACTTATGTCTTCCACAACTCAGAGAAAGGATCATCACACTAGAATCCATGCCCAGCCCCAGTCCCCTGGATCATGGCACGTGTATACCCAGTGTGTACAAACAAGCTTTGGGATTGAACCAGAGACCTTTCCTTGTGGGTGCTCTTCCATTGCCACTGAACCACCACCTGCCTGGACGCCACTCCTGTTCCTAGCTACTCATGGGCGCTTAGCAAGACCCAAGGCAAATATTCCTGTCACTCACTGGAAGAGGCAGTGCTGAAAAGACGTCTCAGGGCCCTCTTGATGTCCTCGTTCCTCAGGCTGTAGATAAACGGGTTCAACATGGGGGTGACCACAGTGTACATCACTGAAGCAACGGCACTGGCCTTGGAATTGTGGGTAGCCCCTGAACTGAGGCGCACCCCAAGACCTGTGCCGTAAAACAAGAACACAACGGAGAGGTGAGACCCACAGGTGGAGAACGCCTTATATTTCCCTCTGGCGGATGTAATCCTCAGTATGGAGGAGATGATCCTGGAGTAAGAGTAAAGGATCCCAGAAAAGGGAATAACACCCATTACCCCAGCGGTGAGATGCATCTCAATGACATTGAAAAGAGTGTCTGAGCAGGCTAGGGGGACAACCTGGTTGATCTCACAGAAGAAGTGGGGAATCTCCACGTCCATGCAAAAAGACAACCGTAATGCCAGCAAAGCCCGGAGCAGAGGCTCCAGGATGCTCAGAATCCAGAATGCCAGCAGCGCCACGCCACAGAGCTGGGGGTTCATGATGACCGTGTAGTGTAGGGGGTGACAGATGGCCATGAACCGGTCATAGGCCATCACAGACAGGAGGAAGGTGTCCAACTCTCCAAAAAGGAGGAAAAAATATATTTGAGCGAGGCAGCCTTCATAGGTGATGACCTTGCTCTGTGTCTGGATGTTCAGCAGCATCTTTGGGACGGTGGTGGAGGTGAAACAGATGTCACAGAAAGACAGATTGGAGAGGAAGAAGTACATGGGGGTGTGTAGGTGGGAGTCGGTGATGGTGGCCAGGATGATGAGCAGGTTCCCGCTCAGAGTAATCAGGTACATGGACAGGAACAGCCCGAAGAGGATGGGCTGAAGATCTGCCTCTTGTGAGAGTCCAAGGAGGATGAATTTTGAAAACTGTGTGTGATTTCCAGGTTCCATGGAGCTGGGGTGACTGTCGTGAAGGAGGTGGTAACAGCAGTACGTTACAGACATTATTGAGACTACCTGCGGTGGTGTGCACTGGGCACTGCTGTGTGGCAAGCTCAAGGCACGTGAGAAGCCCAGGTTTGGTTCCCACGCCCCCTCTAAAGGGTTGGATGTGGTGATGTGTCCCTGTCATTCCAGATAGACTGAGGCAAGAGGATCACAAGGTCAGGGTCAGTGGAAGCATACAGTGAACCCTGCCTGAAAAAGCTGAGCACATTCTGCTCCTGTGGTCCCAGCTACTCGGGAGCCTGAGGCAGCAAGATTAAGATACAGTGAGGCCCAGTCTAAAAATGAAAAGCAAAGGGACCAACAGGTGATGTGGTGGTTGAGGCAAGTGGCATGGTAGTCTGAATCCTCAGACTGAATTCCACATGGCCAGCTGACCGCAGTTCAAGTCCCAGACTCAGCAACTTAAAAAGTCATGCAGGGTGCAGGTACATGTGTGCCTTAAATCCTGAGAGGAGAATAAAGGAGAGGAGATTATGGTTTGTTTTTGGGGGGGGGTTGTTTGTTTGGGGGTTTTTTTGGAGAGATTTTCGCTATAGGGTGTGTATGCTCGCCAGACAGAGAGAGACAGAGAGACAGAAAGCAAGAAATCGCCCCCCAGGGGGGCTGGCCATGCCACAATCCCTTCTCCTCCATATTCTCCTCTTGGGATCTTGGGCTCGCACACACACACCCAGCGTGAGTTTTAAGCCACCGGGTCCGGGACGCGAACCGCGGTCGACTACGTGGGAGTCCAGTGACATAGCCATTACGCTAACTGCTGGTTCCCAAGGAGAGGAGATTATGGAGTGGCCATTCTCCACTAGAGGATAATTTCTCCTGTTACCTCTCTCTGTGTCTCTCTCTAGTGAACAAATACACAGAAGACGTTATCAACTAGAAGTCCTAATATTGAGTATATTTTCTTTTTCTTAAAAAGTTTTTTATTTAGCTTTATTTAGTTAGTTTTCATTTTGATCAGAGAGGGACAGAGTGAGTGAGAAAGAGTGAGAGAGAGAGAGGGAAAGTGAGAAAGCAAGCCACCAGGTCTGGGACTTGAAGTGCAGTCAGCCATGTGGGAGTCCAGTGCCTTAACCATCAACCCACCTATCAGCCCTTGAGTATATTTACCTGTAGTATAAATATATTTGTATGTAAAATGAAAAGATTTTTTATTTTTTGGCAATTGACCCAGTTAACTTTTTGCTGAAAAGAAATCAGAGGATTAAAACATTCTCAGAGCGGGAATCAGCAGATAGCGTAATGGCTATGTTGCTGGACTCCCACATAGTCAACCGCGGTTCACGTCCCAGACCCGGTGACTTAAAACTCACGTTGGGCACGTGTGCGTGCATGCCCAAGATCCCGAGAGGAGAATGGAGGAGAAGGGATTGTGGCGTGGCCGTCACCCCTGGGGGGTGATTTCTCGCTTTCTGTCTCTCTGTCTCTCTCTGTCTGTCTGGAGAGCGCACACGCCCTATAGCACAAAAAAAAAAACTCTAAAAAGCTCTACAAAAAAAAAAAAACATTCTCAGAGCTAGTGGCATGATGGTTGGGGTGTTGGACTCCCACATGGCACACTGCAGTTCAAGTCCCGGATCTGGTGGCTTGCTTTCTCACTTTCCCCCTCTCTCTCTGTCTCATTCTGGTGAGTTAAAAAATAATAACAGGGGGCTGAAGGTGGCATTGTGGTTAAGACACTGGACTCCCACGTGACTCACCACAGCTCAAGTCCCAGACTCAGCGAGTAGAAACACCCACCTGGCATATGTGTGTGCATGCCCAAAAATCTCAAGAGGAAAATGGAGGAGAATGGACTGTGGCCTGGCCATACCCCCCTGGGGGGTGGAAGGTAGTGCTTTCTCACTTTCACTCTCTCTCTGTCTCTGTCTCTCTCTAGTGAACACATGCATGCTATAGCAAATCAAAACCAAAAAAAATCCACCACTGTAGACTTTTTAAAGTACGCAATTCAGTGGCATAGTTACATGTTATGTAAACACGACTACCGTAGAGTTCCAGAACATTTTCTTTATTCCAAAGGAAAGCCTATCCCCGTAAGCAGCCATTCCCCTTACTTCTCCACCAGCCCCAGGAACCACTAAGTCACTTTGTTTCTTTCTTTCTAGATTTACCTGTTCTGTACATTTTACAAAAGTGACCTCATACAAGGTGCATCGTATTGTGTCTGGTTTTCTTCACTGCATGTTCCTGCACCCCAATCCTTCTGCCTGGAGAACGCTGACTTTGAAAACTCCTACTCTTCCTTTTATATTCATTCTTATTCTTTTCTCCTTTCAGATATCCTCTTTTCATTTTTTTATTCCTTTTATAGTATATTTTAACTATTATCAATATGGTCTGTATATTCTTCCAAAGTGAACTTAGGCATCGTTGGGGTTTTTAACATTTTTTTAAATTTACATTGAATCACCATACATTTTTACAGTGTACAACATGATTTTCCCAGCACAAACACAGTGCCTATCAGTTAACAGATAACTTTTCATTTTTGTGTTTGTTACATGTTTTCTTTGTGTTTTCCCTGATTCCTCTTCTCCTTTTTTTTATTTTTTTCCCGTTCTAAGATACCTGGCCCTAAACTGACACGGACACTCTTTTGTTTTCTTTTTCTTTTTTTTTTTTTTCTTTTTTTAGGTTTTTGCCATCGGGTGCATGTGCTTACCAGAGAGAGACACACAGACAGAGACAGCGAAAGGGAAAGTGAGAATCCTTTCTCCATTCTCCTCCCAGGATCTTGGACATGCATGCACATGCACCCAGTGTGATGTTCAAGCCACCAGGTCCAAGACTCAAATCACGGTCGACCATGTAGAATTACTAAATAGGTGTTATTAATAATGGAAGAAGGGACCGGGGATACAGAAGGAAAAGCTAAAGTGAGTGTGGAGGATACAAAGGAGGGGCAAGTAGAATAAAAAGGGCAGCCGATGGGGACTAGCAGTTAGCTAAATGGCTATGTTGCTGGACTCCCATGTAGTCAGCCACTGTTCGCGTCCCAGACCCGGTGGCTTTAAACTCACACCGGGTGCGTGTGCGTGCGTGCCCAAGATCCCAAGAGGAGAATGGAGGAGAAGGGATTTGGCGTGTCTTTCTGTCTCTCTCTGTCTGTCTGACGAGCACACGCACCCTATAGCAAAAAAAAATCCTCTCTAAAAAAAAAGAAAGAAAAAAGGCAGCCGATGGTATTGAGTAGCAAGCCAGAGCAGAGGAACCATATTAAGTAATATAGAGGACGGGGGAGAGCAGCTGGTATAGTGGTTATGTTGCTAGACTCTCACATGGCCAACCGGGGTTTGAGTCCCAGACCCGGAAGCTTGAAACTCACCACAGGCACATACACATGTACATGTGTGTCCAGGATCCCAGGAGGAGAATGGAGGAGAAGGAATTGTGGCCATCCCCTCCAGGGGGTCATTTCTTACTTTTGCTCTCACTGTCTCTGTCTCTGTCTCTCTCTCTCTCTCTCTCTGGCAAGCACATGCACCCTAAGGCAAAAATCTCTCAAAAAAAAAAACCAAAAAGAAGAGAAATTAGGGGGCCAGCAGGTGACATGGTGGTTGGGGCACTGGACTCCCACATGGCTGATCGAGTTTGAGTCCTGTACCCGGTGACTTGCTTTCTCACTTTCTCTCTCTCTCCTGAGTGCCTTGTGGCAAATTAAAAATAATAATAATGATAAGTAAAATCAAATAAATCATTCTTTTAAGAAAGAAATATTAAGCTGTAGCTGATACTAAAGCATTTCCAAGTCCAGGATCTTAAAAAGGGAAAGTCTTGGTTTTGTTGAACTTTTACTTCTTTTTCCCTGTTAGGAACCTTCCCTGTTAAAAGGGAACCCTCCCACCAAACCTCATTCTTACATTTACAAGGGTGCTCTGGCTTCTCAATATGGTATCAGTGAAGAGTTCACTTTCCCTGGATCTGCGGCTCCCATGAACAACTGATTAAAAAACAAACAAACAAACAAACAAACCTGTCCTCTGTCCCCAGGAAGAGCAGAGACACAGTCACTCACAAAATGTCTAGAAGACACAACTGCATTTCCTCTGCTACTGATTAAACCAAACCAAAGTAGATATATAATAACTGAGGCTTCTAGGACTCAATTCTCATGGAGCCTCATTAAATAAATTATTACATTGCCACCGTATCCTCTGAGGAATACAATGCTCTAGAACTAAAAAGCTGAAACAAAGCAGACTATATTGGCAGTCCAATCCCCTGGAGTAAAATTGGTTTTTTTGGAAAGATTTTTGCTGTAAGCATGTGTGCTCACCAGAGAGACAGGGAGAGACACAGAGACAGAAAGCGAGAAATCACCCCCGGGGGGATGGCCACACCGCAATCCCTTCTCCATTCTTCTCTCGGGATCTTGGGCATGCACGCACATGCGTCCAGCCTGAGTGTAAGCCACCGGGTCCAGGACTCAAACCGCAGTCAACTACATGGGAGTCCAGTGATATAGCAATTATGCAATTTTGAAGCCAATGTCAGTCTTTCCTCAGCAAGTTTAATTTGCTTGTTTCTTTGTTTTAAGGTTTTAGTATAGGGTGCCTACGCTCCCCAGAGAGACTGTGAGAGGGAAAGTGAAAAAATCACCCCTTAGGGAGGACAGCCACACTGTAATCCCTTCTCCTCCATTCTCCTCTTGGGCTGTTGGATACAAAGACACACATGACCAGCATTATTTTCTTTGTTTTTAAAGAATTATTTTATTTATTTATTTATTTACTTATTCATTTGTTTCCCAGCATTATTTTCAAGCCACCAGGTCTGGGACCTGAGCCATGGTCAGTCATGTGAGAGTTCAGTGCCTTAACCACCATCTCGTCTGCTGGTTCTTTAGGGAGCAGTGTATTTGAACAAGTTACCTACATTTTTAGATACTAAACTTAATGCATTATAGCTCTGCTACAAAGAGTTGGATAAGATCTTTCAAGCCCTCAGGACTTCGATTCAGGAATGTGAAAATCATCAAAAAATACTCTCTTTATATTATTTTTTTGCATGTTAGTTATCTGGACATTTGTAACTCTTTGCATTCAAAAAAAAGGAAGGAAGGCAGGAAAAATAGAAGGAAGGAAGGAAGGAAGGAAGGAAGGAAGGAAGGAAGGAAGAAAGAGAGAGAGAGAGAGAGAGAGAGAAAGAAAGAAAGAAAGAAAGAAAGAAAGAAAGAAAGAAAGAAAGAAAGAAAGAAAGAAAGAAAGAAAGAAAGAAAGAAAGAAGAGGGAGGGAGGGAGGGAGGGAGGAAGGAAGGAAGGAAAGAAAGAAAATTAATAACTACTGTTAAAATTAATCATTGTTTATACTTCCTATATATTACCTTTTATTTTCTATAAATTCAACAACAAAAGGGGCCAGCAGTTGGCGTAATGGCTATGTCACTGGATTCCCATGTAGCCAACCACGGTTCGAGTCCCCGACCCGGTGGCTTAAACTCAGGCGAGAAATCATCCCCGGAGGGATGGCCATGCCGCAATCCCTTCTCCTCCATTCTCCTCTCAGGATCTTAGATATGTATGCACACGTGCCTGGATCTCACATGGCTGACTGTGTGGTTTGAGTCCCAGACTCAGTGGCTTGAGAAACACACCAGGCGTGTGTGTGTGTGCCCCAAAAGGAGAACGGAGGAGAAGGGATTGCGGCATGGCCATCCCCCTGGAGAGTGTCAGTAACAAACATCCTTATGAAGGAGGAAAGGAGAAAATGCAGGCAGCCATTGGAGACAGAGAGCCTTAAGGAATGTTGACAGCCACCAGAATTTAGGAGAGAAGGGTGGCTCTGGTAGTCTGCTTCCTGGCTGCCCCAGTATCTACCCCATGTAGCCCATGTGGTACGCCATGCCTTTCCTGTCTTTAGGACCTGTAAGCAAAGACATTCATAGGCTGGTTTTGGGGGTGTTTAAAAATACATATGTTTATTTCATTTTACTTATTATTTTAAAATTTGCTATAAGGCATATGTGATCACCAGAGAGAGAGAAGGAAAGTGAGAAAGCAAGCTGCCAGGTCTGGGACTTGATCTACAGTTGGCCCTGTGGGAGCCAAGCACATTAACCACCATGCCACTTGCTGGTCTCTTGGTTTTACTGTCTACATAGAGTCTTGCTATGCTAACACCTTCCTGCCTCAGCTACCCAAGTGTCGAGGATCACAGATGCACAACACCTCCCTGACTTTCAGACAGGATTTTGCTATGATGCCCACTTTGGTCCTGAGCTCATGAACCTCCTCTCTCAGCTTCCCAAGTAGCTGGGATAACAAGATTGCACCAGCTCACCCAGTTGATAGGATGGGACAAGAACCAAACCCAGGCTGCCCATATGAACTTAGCATCCCAAGAAGTAGCAAGGACCAACATGCGCCATCAAGACTGGGCTGTAACCACTCTGTTGTTTCTCTAAGCTCTCCTGTGACTCTTCTTCTAGCTCACTTTCAATCATCAGGAAGGTCATGACACATTTTTGCACAGAAAAACATGGAAAACTGTGTCATGACTTTTCCCTTGACCCAGTATTATTGAGTTATATAATATACAACATAATAACAGGGAAAAAAAAGCAAGTTTGATCACCAGTCTTCCAAGAAAATCTATTCACTGGAAGACAGTAACTAAAAAGGTTGGTGACCAGTGTCTGCATCTCTTTGGACCCCAAGATGTGTAGACACAACCAAACTTCATCCCTGGGAAGTCATCCAATAAGTATATTTCCCTGTGTCTTCTCACCAAGGATGGATTTCTCTCATACTGGACACACTGACATTTAATCAAAATTAAGTCATGATAAAAAAATAATATAGTGATGAGTCCATATGACATGGTACGTGGCCAGAAGTATTTTACAAAGCCCTAGAACGCCAGCATATTTTAATCAACTTTGGGGCCAGCAGGAGGCATAGTGGTTACTGCCCTGGACTCCCACATGGCCGACTGCAGTTCAAGTCCTGGACCCAGTGGCTTAAAAATCATGCCAGACATGTGTGTGTCCATGCCCAGAAACCCAGGAGGAAAATGGAAGAGAGGGGATCATGATGTATTATTTCTCAGTTTTCTCTCTGTCTCTGTCTCTCTCTGGTGAGCACACAAACCCTATGGCCAAAACTTTAAAATTTAAAAAAAAAAAAACTTTTTTTTTTCTCTCTGGGAAAGAAAATGCAGTAATAGATAAAGAAATCATTTTGAAGAATCCTGCATTTAACAAACCACCCCTAGAGAGAGGTGACCCTCTCCTGGGAGGAAGAAGTCCAATGGGATAAAAAATGAACATGGAGATCTAAAGACGACTCCCTAAGGGTCAAATTGGCACCAGTTTGGTGTTCTGATTTTCCTCTCCTACCTCCAGAGGATGGCCTCTCTCAGGGAGCACAGACAAAAGACAAAAGAATATTTCTTTAATGGAGCTCATGGGACTACAACCCCTAAAAGATACAGAAACTCTAAATGCTCCTGCTCCCCACTCTCAACTCTACTAATTCCAAGTGATGAGGAAACCTAGTCGTGTCTTCCAGAAGCCTCATGAGTGGTCCCGTCTTCCTACTCTTCCTGCGGACAGAGCTTTCCATTTCATTCATCAGTCAAGGAAGAAATCAGATCGGTAAACTCAGACAGTTCCCAATAATACCTGGGTGAGCTATGGCATCTTCAGAGGTGTAGGGGATATGAGATACCCTTATATTGGTAGTAGATCTAGAAGGAGCAACAGGGAAAAATATATTTTAAGAATTTAATAATATAGGGGCCAGTAGGTGACATGTTGGTTAAGGTGTTGGACTCCCACATAGCCAACCACAGTTCAAGTCCAGGACCTGGTGGCTTTCTCTCTCCTCTCTCTCTCACTCTCTCTCTCTCTCTCTCTCTCTCTCTCTTTCTCAAGCACATGTGCCTTATGGCAAATGTTTTTTAATAATAATAATGATTCGTTAATCAAAATAAACATTTTTTAAAGTTAATAATATAAACTTTACCATGTTACTCTCCTTGATTGTGGGGAGAGATTTGGATTACGCTAACATATTTTCCTTCACTCCGCTTTCTTGGGTTTTGGTTCTCAGCCATACATTCTCCCCCTGTGAATGGAATTTTCTCTTATTTCACAGTGTTTTTTCTTCCTCATTGATGATAGTGTCTGTCTAATTTTATTCCACTGTGTATCCTTTTGGTGTTCCTACAAATATTTATTCTGTAATTACCACATGATAGGCACCAAACTGGGTCCTGGGGTGGAAGGAAAAAGTAGGACATTGCATCTTCTCTTGAGAAGCTCACAGTTTAAACAGAAAAAAGAGAGAGGCTAGTGGATGACATGGTGGTTGAGGCACTGGACTCCCACTATAGCTGACTACGGTTCAAGTCCCAGACCTGGCAGCTCGAGAATGACACCAGGTGCATGTGTCTGTGTGCCCAGAGTCCCAGGAGGGGAGTGGAGCAGAAGGGATTGCAGTGTGGCCATCCTCCATGGGGAATGACTTCTCATTTTCCCTCTCCCTGTCTATCTCTCTCTGGCGAGCACATGCGCCCTAAGGCAAAAACCTAAAATAAATAAACAGGTCAAAGAGACTCAGAAATAAATAAAGCAGTATTCTGAGGTAGCGCTTCATTCCTGGGGTAGCACTTCAATCCTGTGGAAGTGGATCCAGAAGGAATTAACTCTTCCTGGGAGGTTACTCGGGGCTTCACAGACAAGTTTATAATTGTACTGGGTCTTATAGTGGGAATGAAGTTCTTCCAGTAAAGAAGAGGTAAGAGGCAGTACAGAAACAATTGTGGGGATTAATAAAACTATAAGATGTTTTCAGGAAATTACAAATATCTTGCCAGTAATAAAAAGTGAAATATGATTTGAGTCAGGTAGACATCAGTTGGATAAAAAGGACCTTATATCTTGGTTATTGTATTGATGATTTTTTTTCTGAAATTCGTGGAGTCAGTGTAGGATTAATAGCTTGTGATGGGGGTAGCAAGTAGCATGGTGGTTAAGGCAGCTGGCCCACATATGACCGACTCTAGGATTCAAGTCCTGGATGCAGTGGCTTGAAAATCATGCCAGGAATATGTGCAAGCATGCCCAATATCCCAAGAGGAGAATGGAGAAGGTTTGTAGTGTGGTTATCCACCCTAGGGGATGATTTCTCTTTTCCTCCCTGTCTCTCTCTGGTGAGCACACATGCTTTATAGCGAAAGAAAACTAAAAAATAAATAAAAAAATTCTCCCTTTAAAAAAAAGTAGCAGGTGATGTCCTCTAACATGATTAGTCTGTGGAAAGTATTACTAATATCAACCCATAGAGAGATGCTGAGGATGAAAATAACAGAGTTGAAATGGGGATGGGACGTGGGGAACTGAACCTGTCTAGAGTTGAAGAGTATATTCAAAAGTGTGGCACATATACTCTATGGAATACTATTCGGCCATTAAAAATAATAATAAAAATGAAAAAAAAACAAGACCCTGGCATTTGATAGAAAGTGGCCGAATATAGAGGGGTTTATTACTGAGTGCAGCAAGCAAGACTTTGAAAGAAAGATATTGTATGTCTCCACTTAATAAATATTGACTGTCCACACTTTATGGTAGAGACTGAAAGACTGGTGGGCAGAAAAGCAACGAAATAGTTATGGATGCTGGAGACAGTGTGGAAGAAGGGTGGGAGAAGGGAAGAGTGTAGAGAAAGAAAGCAGGGAGAAAAAAATAGAAAGGCAAGACATTTGCGGGACACTGAAATGGTTTATCACCTACTGATGATAATGTGTATCGTATTCTCAACTGGACTCGTCTGAGATGTTTTTCATGTTGGGTAAATTCTCTTAACAAGCCAAATGATGTATAGCGATTGCATGTTTAAAAAAGAAGAAGAAAAATAACATAAATAAAAATTTTAAAATAAAAATAAATTTTCTAAAGAGTGTATTTAAATTTTCACTGATCAATGCAAATCCCAGGAGGACAATCTATATTCATTTTTATGTAATGCTTTTAATAGCTTTGTAAAATTGGTATTGTGATTCTGATTTTATGGATAAAGAACTTGAAGCTTATGGAAGTGATATTGCTTATCAAAGGCTTATAATAGAGTCTGTAGTCAAGTTCAGAACACACTGTCTACAAAGCATTTACATTTCATTAATATTTTTCAGACAGCTTTGTTTTTTGGTTTTTGGTTTTTTGCTATGGGGTTACATGCACTTGACAGAGACAGAGAGAGAAAGTGAGAAATCAACCCCCCCACCTTGAGGAAAAGGTCATGCCACAATCCCTTCCCTTCTCCTCCATTCTCCTCTCAGGATTTTGGGCATGCATACACACAAGCCCAGTGTGATTTTCAAGCCACCAGGTCCAGGACTCGAACTGCAGTCAGCCATGTGGGAGTCCAACACCTTAACCACCACATCACCTGTTGACCCAACACTCTTATATCTCTTAACAAATTTCCCAATTCTTCCTACTCCTTTTCAGTTGCTTGTACCCACTATTACAACCCCTTCCATCTTGTTCCCGAGAGATATTGGTCTGTAATTGTCCTTTTTTGTAATGCTTTTACTAAGTTTTAGACTTGAGTAATGATGACCTCACCAAATGAATTAAGAACGATTCTGTCTGCCTCTATTTTCTAGAAGTAATCATAGAGAACTCCTCTTTAATGATTTGGTACAATTCATTGTGGTTTGTCTTTTTTTTAATTTTTAATTAATTCATTCATTTATATTCATTCACTGAACATCGTCACAGCATACAAAATGTGATTTCCCATCCAGAATATACTGCATCGTAACTTAATCATACATGTTATCAACAGTTTTCCATTTCTAGTTTCATAGATATATATGTATATATATTTCTCCCTATTTCTCACCCTCTGCCATTTCCCGCACTCCCCTCACACTATCTCTGGTGTCTACAGTTGTTTTCTATTCCTTTTGTTCCCCACATTTTATTGATTCACAAAATTTCTTAAATAATCTAACTACTTTTAATAGTAAGTTCAGCTGATATATACATATCTGTGAACACATGTCTGACTTTAAGCATGAAACTCTGAGTGAATGAATATACTGTAAGGTAGCACCTAGCTGGTGCTATATAGTTTACTACGATCATTAAATAGGTATTTTTTAAATATTTTTAACTTCAAGATAAGCAGTTTTGACTTTAATAAATCAAAGAAAGACTGAGGAATTTGCTTAAAACTTAAAGCCAGGAAACAGATTAGGATTCTGTTCAAATAGTAGGTACATGAGCCTATCAGCAGCTCAAGACAGGACAAAAATCCTTAAAACCAGAAAACAAAGCCTAGAAGAAAATCAGCAATGTTTTAGTCAAAAGTCATAACATT
>NW_006197961.1:2195004-2204021 GCF_000334495.1 Tupaia belangeri chinensis | reverse complement strand
GTGCTGGTAAATTCTTTCAGGTTTTGTTTATCTGAGAATGTTGTCTTTTCTCCCTATATGAAGAATAATCTTTATCGGGTACAACATTCTTGGTTGAAATTGCTATTCCCTTAACACTTTGAATATATTTTCCTATTCTTTCCTCGCTCACATTGTTTCCGATGAGAGGATCACTGTTAGCCTGATGGGATATCCTTTGTAGGTAACTTGACGTTTCTCTCTTGCCAAATTTAGTATCTTGTCTTTGTCTGTGGTTCTGGTCAATCTGGCTATGATGTGCCTTGGAGAAGATCTTGGGTTGATTCTATTTGGGGTCCTTTGTATTTCTTGGGACTGGATCTTTGAATGCCTCACTAGGCTTGGAAAGTTTTCTTGCAGGATTTCATGGAATAGATTATCAGTGTCCTTATAAGCCTCTTCACCTTCCAGAATATACATCATGTGTAATATAATACACACTTATAAAGAACAGCTACTGGGGCCAGCAGGTGGTGTAGTGGACTTGGCATCCTGGACTTGGTGACTTAAAACTCATGCTGAGTGCACATACGTGCATACTCAAAATCCAGAGAGGAGAATGGAGGAGAAGGGATTATGGTGTGGCCATCTCCCCCAGGGGGTGATTTCTTGCTTTCTGTCTCTCCAGTGAGCACACATGCCCTATAGCAAAAATCGGTCCAAAAAAAAAAAATATGCTATGAGAGAGCCTCTTTCCTAGACCTTACCACATCAGCTAGATATTCTGACTGCTTAGCCACGGTTCATGGCTAACACTGAAATGCTCTCAATTCTATTTCAGCCACTTCTTCACGACATGGAGCCAGGAAACCAAACCACTATTTCAGAATTTACTCTCCTGGGGCTCTCTGAAGAGGAAGAGCTGCAGCCTCTCCTGTTTTGGGTGTTCCTATCTCTGTACCTGGTCACCTTCATTGGAAATCTTCTGGTCACCTTGGCCATTATCACTGATTCTCACCTCCACATGCCCATGTACTTCTTCCTCTCCAACCTGTCCTTTGCTGACATCTGTTTCACCTCCACCACCATCCCAAAGATGCTGGTGAACATCCAGACACAGAGCAAGGTCATCACCTATGCAGGCTGTCTCACCCAGATGTATTTTTTCATGCTCTTTGGAGGATTAGACAACTTCCTCTTGACAGTGATGGCCTATGACCGGTTCGTGGCCATCTGTCACCCCCTGCACTACACGGTCATCATGAATCCCACATTCTGTGGCATCTTGCTTCTGGCATCCTGGTTGTTGAGTGTTCTGGATGCTCTATTACACTGCTTAATGGTTTTGCAACTGTCTTTTTGTACGGAGTTGGAAATCCCTCACTTTTACTGTGAACTTAATCAGGTGATTCAATTGGCATGTTCAAATACCTTCCTCAACAACCTAGTAATATATTTGGCAAGTGGACTTGTGGGTATTATTCCACTCACTGGGATCCTGTTCTCTTACTCTAAAATTGTAACATGTATTTTAAGAATTTCATCAGCTGGGAGCAGGTATAAAGCATTTTCTACATGCAGGTCTCACCTGTCAGTTGTCTCATTGTTCTATGGTATGGGACTTGGAGTGTGCCTTAGTTCAGCCTCTTTCCAAAACTCCAGGGCAAGCGCGATTGTCTCAGTGATGTATACTGTGGTCACGCCCATGCTGAACCCCTTCATCTACAGTCTGAGAAACAAGGACATAAAGCAGGCCCTGGTAAAATTGTTTGGATAAAAGACAGTTTCTACATAACTGAGTCCCTTGTCTCAGAGCTACAGACTTGTACTTGATAACCGGGCTCAAAGCTTTGGGAGGCTCAAATTATCATATTTTTATGACATAGTAGATGATCTGCAATTTTTGCCTTATTGGGTCGTTGTAAAAGTCATAATGCATTTTTTTTTGGAGAGACTTTTGCTATAGGGCACAATAGCTTACTATAGACACAAAGAGATATGGAGAGAGAGAAAATAAGAAATCGCCCCTTTGGGGGGATGGCCACACCACAATCCCTTCTCTCCATCCTCCTCTAGGGATTTTGGGCATATATCCACACATGCATATGTACCCAGCATGAGTTTCAAGCCACTGGGTCCAGAACTTGAAATGTGATACACCATGGGGGAGTCCAGCACCTTATCCACTGCTGGCCCCATGACATATTTTTGCATAGAAAAATATGTTATGACTTTTCCAACAATCCAAAAGAATTTTATTTCTTTTTTCATATATTGTAAAGATCTTTTCTACAGTATTTCTTGTGAAAAAAAATTTTAACCCTCTGATTTTGTTCTCTGAGTTCAGTGTAGAAAAGAAACTAGAACCCACAGCTGTTTGGTCTTGGATCTAGTTGGTGATGGCATGGCTAAACACACCAAGGATGTTGACATTGTGGGTAAATACAGGAACCATTATGGTGCCTCCCTCTGGAAAATGGTGATGAAAATTTAAATCAGCCTGCATATCAAGTGTACTTGCTCTTTCTGTGACAAAACCAAGATGAAGAGACAGGCTGTGGGGATCTAGCACTGCAATTCCTGCATGAGAATGGTAGCTGGTTTTGCCTGGTTCTCCACCACCACTTCGGCTGTGTTGGTAAAGCCCACCATCAGAAGCCTAAAGGAGCTGAAAGACCAGTGGGGGACTGGCGTGGTGGCATGGTGGTTGAGGCATAGGACTACCACATAGTCAATTGCAGTTCAAGTCCTGGACCCGGCAGCTTGAAACATGTCCAAAGTTCTGAGATGAGATGGGAGGAGAAGGTAATGTGGTGCTGCCATCTCCCTTGGGGGTGATCTCTCTCTCTCTCTCTCTATCTCTCTCTCTCTCTCTCTCTCTCTCTCTCTCTCTTCGGACAGCACATGTGCCCAATGGCAAAAATCTCTCAGAAAAAAAGCCAAACCAGCAGAAGCTCCACAGACATTTGGAATGTCACTAGCCTACAATGATTGGGTCACTAGCCTACAATGTATGCAACAAAAAAGAAAAGAAAATAGAACCTACCATATGAATGTTATTTGATGAAAAAAAATTCAATATCTGAAATCAGATAGTTACTAAGTCATAGAAACAGATGTCGGAGTAAAGATAGTGTTTGGTCCCCCCATCAGATGAAAGTAGCTGCCTCTTGGATCCTCTAGTTTTGGAGAAGAATGCTTTTTTCTTATCAAAATCGATGTCAGTGCCAAACTTCATGTTACTCTACAACAGAAAAATACCATGTCTGGAACTTGAATCACTGTCATATTAAGTTTGCAAAAATTTACCTGCCTTTAATGCTTCATTGCCTCCTGAAGAGACCAAAACATGAATGAAGACATAATATTGGATCATCAGAAAAGTCATGTTGCATTTTTGCTTAGAAAAATACTTCATGACTTTTTCAACAACCCAATAGAAATTGCAACTTTTGATCTTTGAAACATTCACTTTATCACTAACCTGAGTGATGTCCCAAGATATGCAATATTCCTTTCTTTTAATATTTTTAATATTTGTTTACTCATGTCTTTTAGAGATTTTTACTATAGGATGCACACGCCTGCCTGAGAGAGAGAGAGAGAAATCAAGAAATCACTCCCCAGGGGGGATGGCCACACCATAATCTCTTCTTCTCTATTCTCCTCTCAAGATTTTGGGCACACACACACACATTAGCATGAGTTTCAAGCCACCAGGTCTGAGATTCGAACCACGTTCCGCCATTTGGGAGTCCAGCGCCTTATCCATGACACCACTTGCTGGGCCCACTCATTAATTTATTTTAACTGATGAATAAAAGCTATATTTTTGTATCCTGCATACCATGTTGCTTTGTGATATGTATAGTGTGAATGCCTAGGTTGACTTTGTTTACACATTCACCAACTCACATGCTTTACCATTTTTTTGTAGTAAGAAGATTGCAAATCTATTCTTATCTATTTTCAAGAATACAAGGCATTATTATTGACTATACTCACTATGTTTCACAATAAACTTCTGGAATTTATTCCTCCTAGCTAAGTGAAATTTTATATCTATTGACCAACATTTCCCCCACTTCTTTCCAGCCCAACCCACCCATGCCACCTGCTGACCCTGCACTTTTTTTACTTTTAGTCACTGTATATTTTCATAGAATAGAACATAATTTTTCCCAGCGTGAATACATTGTAGAGTAGTCCAATTACCATATACATTAGCACCAAGAGATAGCCCTCCATCTGTGTCTGTTAAATGTTTTGCCTTTTATTGAGTTGTCGGAAAAGTCACGATGCATTTTGGCATAGAAAAAGACATCTAAACTTTTCTGACAACCCAGCATTTCCCCTGATTCCCTCCCTCCTACCCACCCCTATTTCCAAGCCCCCTCCTACACTATCTCTAGTATCCACAGTTGCTTCTCCCTGCTTTTATCTCTTTCAATCTTTCATTTTCTGCCATAGAGCGCAGACATTCCGTATACATTAAGTGGGGACATACAATGCCTCTCTCTCATAGTCTGGTTTACTTTGCTCAGCATTGCAGCTTCCATATTCATCCTCTTTGTATCAAATTTCAGGGTCTTATTATCTTTTTATGGTTGAATGGTATTTGATAATGTATGTGTGCCACTTTCTTTCAATCCATTCATCTATTCTCGAACATTTGGGTGGATCCTATGTCTTAGCGATTGTGAATAATGCTACAATAAACATAGATGTGCAAGTGTTTTTTCCAACTGAGGGTATTCCTAACCTTTGGGCAGATATCCAGGAGTGGAATTACTGGGTCACATGATTGAGCTATGTGTAGGTTTCTGAGGAAACTCCATATTGTTTTCCACAGTGGCTGTATTAAAAAGGGAACCCCCCCCCATACTGTTGGTGAAAATGTAAACTAGTATGCTCTATTTTCTTTGCTCTGTGTGTGTGTGTGTGTGTGTGTGTGTGTGTGTGTTTGCTATAGGGCTCATGCACTCACTCAAGGGAGACAGAGATAGAGGAGGTCTCTGGATATGAACCCAGATCTGCTCCATGTGGGTGAGCCTCACAGAGGGTTGCAGTTTCTCACTGATGCTCCACCATCCAGCCCAACACTTCTCTTTTTTATTGGTTATCCTCTCTCACTATAGGCAAGATCTGGTGCATGTGTTTATTACTTTGTTTTTATTTGTATAAGGCAAAAAATTACGGAACATTGTTTTCCACAGAGAAATTAACATTCCTTTGTTTGTTAAATGTTTCTTCCCTTTTCCGCTCCCGCCCACCCTCTACCACCCACTCCCCTCTCTTACAGTCTCTGGTATCTACACTTAGCCTCTCTACTATGATATCTTCAGATCTTTCCATTTCTGGCATAAAGTACAGACATTTGGTACCTATTGAGTGGGGATATACAGTGTGTATCTTTCCTTTTTTTAGAGAGATTTTTGTTACAGGGTGCATGTGTTCACCTGAGAGACAGAGAAATAGAAAGGGAGAAATCACCCCCCAGCGGGGATGACCACACCGCAATCCCTTCTCCTCCATTCTCTTCTCAGGATCTTAGGCACGCATGCACACATGCCCAGAGTGAATTTTAAGTTACCAGATCTGGGACTCGAACCTCAGTCAAATTAAAATTAATTCATTAATTTAATAATTATTGAAAAAATATATTATATTGGGGCCAACAGGTAGCATGGTGATTAAGGCACTGGATTCCACAAGACCAACTCCCTGGTTCACATCCCAGCAGCTTGAAGAACATGCCAGGTATGTGTGCATGAGACTTTAAAAACACACTGGGCATATGTGTGTGCTTCCTCAAAATCCTTAGGGGAGAATGAAGGAGAAGGGATTGTAGCGTGGCCAACCTCCCTGAGGGGTGATTTCTCACTTTCCCTCTCTTTCTCGGGCTTTCCTGTTTCTCTCTGGCCAGCACGCCTACCCTGTGAATAAATAAATAAATAAATAAATAAATAAATAAATAAATAAATAAATAAATAAATAAATAAATAAAAATTAAAAATAGAACCAGCAGATAGCTTAGTGGTTACATAGCAGGACTCCCACATGGTCAACTACAGTTCAAGTCCTGGACCCACTGACTTGAAAATCACTCCAGATGTTATGTTTGTGCATGGCCAAGATCCCAAGGAGGGAATGGAGGAGAAGGAATTGCAACATGGCCATCCCCCTTGGGGGGTGATTTCTCGCTTTCTGTCTTTCTGTCTCTCTCTCTCTGTCTTTCTGGCGAGCACACACAGCCTATAGCAAAAAAAAACTCTAAAAAAAAAAAAAAAAACTCTTCCAGGACTCCCCTGAATACATACCAAATGTCCACCATCTATGGCATACGTGCATACACACCTCACATGATTTCTCAACCCAGAGTCGGCCATGTAGAAGTCCAATGCCTTAACCACTTCACCACCTGCTGGGCCCCAATCTTGCAATTCTTTAACACAAATTCTTTTACACCTTCTTTCTCAGGAGAATTCTAATGAGCAGTTCAACTAGGTCCTGTCTCCTGAAAAATGAGGAAAACACTGAACCATCATCCACTGGGACAAGAGTATTAAAATGATGCTACAAGTACCTGACTTCATGGAACCGTTGTGGAACAAAACATTGTTTTGACACTCCATTTTGGTATTGTGGGCCATACAGCATGCTCAGCTAACTCCTACCTTCACAATGTGATGGTCACCATCTGAATGTAGCGATCACTAAATTATGGGAAAATGTGACATCAAATATCTCTTCATAAGACATGACATCTCAATATCACCTTTGTGGTCAATGAAGAGTTTTTTACAAATCAATCTAACCTCAACCTTATCCAGCCTTGAGGCCAAGGGCTGGAAAACCACAGCATGCAGGCTAAATACAGCCTACTGGCTTATTTTTGTAAATAAAGTTTTATTGGCACACCGCCAGTCCATTCATTGACATATTGTCTATGGCTTCCTTCATGCTACAGTGTCATGGTGGAAATGCAATGGGAACTGTAAGGTCACTGTTTCAGTCCATTATGTTTTTAACCAAAATTCTCAAGACTGGGTGATTTGTAAAGAATAAAGATGGGTTCCTTGTGTATTCTGGTTATCAGTCCCTTGTCTGACTCATAGTTTACAAAATATTTTTCCATTCTGAGGGCTGTCATTTCACACTAATTGCTGTGTCTTTTGTCATGCTGGACACGTGTTGGAATGCTCACTTTGCAAACTAATGTGATTGAATGTATAAAAGAAATTGACATTTAAAAAAAAAATAGAGGGACCAGCAGTTGGCGTCATGGCTATGTCGCTGGACTCCCACGTGGTCGACCATGGTTCGCGTCCCGGACCCGGTGGCTTAAAATTCACGCCGGGCGCGTGTGCGTGCATGCCCAAGATCCCTAGAGGAGAATGGAGGAGAAGGGATTGCGGCGTGACCATCTCCCCTGGGGGGTGATTTCTTGCTTTCTGTCTCTATGTCTCTCTCTGTCTGTCTGGCGAGCGCATGCACCCTATAGCGAAAAACCTCTCCAAAAAAAAAAAAAATAGAGATGGAACCAGCAGGTGGTATAGTGGTTATGTCACTGGACTCCCATTTAGCCAATCATGGTTCAATTCCCAGACCCAGAATGGCTTCAAAATCATTCCAGATGTGTGTGCACATATGCCCAAGACCCCAGGAGAAGAATGTAGAAGGGATTGAGGCATGATCATTCCCCTGGAGGATGATTTCTCACTTTTTGTCTCTTTGTCTCTATCTTCCTCTCTGGCAAGTGCACACGCCCTAAGGCAAAAAAACTTTAAAAAAACATTTTGGCTTACAATTCTGTGGCTAGAAATGCCAAAGCCATGGGGCAGGCTTCAGGCTGGCCTCTGGTGTGAGTCTCACCATGGCCATAGAAACAGGGAGGAAGGTGGGCATGTGCAAAGACAGAGAACTGGGGGCAGCCATCTTTCTTTTAGAAAAAGAAGCATGGGGGCCAGCAGGTGGCATGGTGGTTAAGGTGCTGGATGCCCACGTGGCCAACTGCAGTTCAAGTCCTGAACCTGGAGGCTTGCTTCTCTCTCTCTCTCCCCTCTCTCTCTCTCTCTCTCTCTCTCTCTCTCTCTCTCTCACTCTCTCTCTCTCCGTCTTTCTCTGGTGAGCGCATATACACTATAGCAAGTTAAGAAAATAATTACATAATCATTTAATTTAAGTAAATCTTTTTTAGTTATTTTATTTAACTTTATTCATTCATTCATTCATTCATTTATTTCAGTTTTCTCAGAGAGTGATAGGGTGAGAGAGAGAGAGAGAAAGCAAGTCTCCAGGTCCGGAACTCAAACCACAATCGAACATGTGGGAGTCCAGCACCCTTCACCACCAAGCCACCTGCTGGCCCCAGTAAATCTTTTTTTTAAAGAATAGAAAAATAAACATGTGAGAGTTACAGAAGGTGGTATGGTGGTTAAGGTGCTGGATTCCCATGTGGCAGACTGTGGTTCCAGTCCCAGACCTGCTGGCTTACTTTCTCACTTTCCCTTTCTCACTCTCTCTGTTTCTCTGGTTAAATTTCTTTTAAATAATAATAACAAATAAAATTAAATAAAAAATAAAAACATTTCAAAGACTGTGAGTAAATAACAGAAAAGGAAAATAAAACTTCAAATAAATACACAGCAATCAAGCACCTTGAAATTACTACTTAAAAGGGGAGATGATAATGACAATACATTGGGGAGATCTACAAAGTTACATTTTCAATATTCTGTATTGGTTAGACCGTGGTAAAATGGATATTTCCATATGACACAAGAGTACATTTGGCGTGACAGTTAAGATGCTGGACTCCCACATGGCAGGCCACAGTTCAAGTCCTGAACCCAGTGGCTTGAAAATCATGCAAGACACATGTGCGTGCATGCCCAAAATCCCAGGAGAAAAATGGAGGAGAAGGGATTGTGGCATGGCCATCCCCCGTGACCCCTCAGGTGTGTGTGTGTGATTTCTCACTTCCCCTCTCACTGGGTCTCTGACGAGTGCATGCACCCTATGGCAAAAAAAAAACTTTAAAACAAAAAAAAGCACAA
>NW_006197961.1:2175853-2194460 GCF_000334495.1 Tupaia belangeri chinensis | reverse complement strand
TCTCTCTCTCTCTCTCTCTCTCTCTCTCTCTCTCCCTCTCTTTTTCAGGAAAGCATGATGCATGCCCTATAGCAAAAGTAAAAAAAAATCAAGAATTACTCTTGAGGTTTTCGCAATTAAGAGCAACAGTAACAAACATTTAAAAGTAGAACCATGCTTCCTCCTCTGCGTCACGGTGGGAAGCATGCCAGACTTTGCTACAAGCCACGTGCTGACTATGCTTTAAATCGCTAGCCTGGTCAGCCTGGCACATGCAAAGTACATATGCAAACGCACAAGATCCAATGAGCTGGAGGGCTTGAAGAAGGGAATCACAGCATGGCCAAGACCCTATGGAGAGTGTTCATCTCTCTCGTACTCTCTTTTTCCCTCTGGTGTATGTGCGTGCACTCCTTCATGGATAAAGAAAGAAAATATATATATACCTGCTTCTTTCTCTCCCACTCTTCCTCCTAAGAGAGAAAAATAGAACCATGAGTTTCTGAGAAATCATAGAAGAGATTAGGGGAAGAAGGCATGCAGACTGACGGTTGCCCAATTCCACTTATCTTAGACGTCAGCCACAGATAAAAAGGAAGTGATTCTAACTCACAGCACACTGGGCATGAACGTCTCCCATGGCTGGGCTTGTGGACACCTGCACCATGAGAAATAGACGTTTAAGTTTGCTGCCAGGTAGGTCAAATTATGATATTAACAATAGACAAATATGTCTGGGAGCTAAATACCTAGTTTGAGAATCTTCTCAATCCTTTACTTGATGTCTGATTTCTTTCTCCTTGTCTGTATAAGAAAGCAGGGGGGAAATTGGGGGGAAGGATGTTAGCTCATTTATATTAAGGTCCAAAACAAGAAAGTTGATAAAAATTTACTGCTAGGACAAACTCAAAAGCTTAACAAGAATTTTTCTCTCTCTCTCTTTTTTTTTTTTTACATTTTCACCATAGGGTGCATGCACTCATAGGAGAGACAGTCAGAGAGAGGAAAAGTGGGAAATCAGTTCCCAGGGGAGATGGTCATGCTGCAAATCCTCTCCTCCATTCTCCTCTTGGGAAAGAAGGAAGGAAGAGAAAGGAAGGAAAGAAGGAAGAGAAAGAAAGAGAGAGAGAAAGAAAGAAGAAAGAAAAGGAAAGAGAGAAGGAAGGAAGGAAAGACTTGATTTTCCTCTATCACCTCTCCATCTTTCTGCCCCCAGGGCTCTCTGCTCTACTGGTGTTGGCATTGGGACCTTCAGCCCAGAGCGCTCCAGGTGAGTCTGCCCGGCCAGGACCACTCTGACATACGCTGGGGAGTGCATTATTGGGTCTCCTCATCAAAGGGCAAGGAGGCTTATTCTACATGTGACGTTAGGAGATGGTCTTCTTCTGGACATAACAGAAGGTGTCTCTTCTCTCCTCATGCCCAGGCTCCTGAATTTTCCCTCTTGGATGGCAGCCATCCCTTCTCACCTCTCCCCTCCTCCCCTCTTGGGTTCCTAGCTGAAAGCTGGCATCTTCCACTCCTTTGACCTCCTCACCATGGTTTCCATCCCCACAGGCTGTGCCCCGTGGTGCCCGCGAAGGTCCTCATGCATCAATGCCATCACCTGTCGCTGCGATCCGGGATTCAGTTCAACCTCTGGAGAGATTTTTACCAACGTCTTGGAGAGTTGTGATGGTACAGAGTTGTGGGGGGCATGCAGGGGCATGCTGGAGATTGTAGGCGAGATCATGGGGCATTTGGAGCCCTCAACCCAAGAGGGGGGTCGGTTGGGGTGCATGGATAATGTGATAATCATGATGCTGAAGTCATATGGGAAGGTCCCATGTTCGCAGTCTATGCCCTCCCTGTACATGTTAGGCATGGACTGGCTGAAACTAGAGATAATTGCAGTGTGAAGACCCTGTTTGGGATGCCTATTTCTCTGTGCATGTGTGAGTGTCTCTCTCTTTTTCCATATCTATCTCTCTCTCTCCTGGGTGAAATAAATCATGGGTTTTTTTTTTTGGTTTTTTGGTTTTTTGGGGATTTTTTAGTGAGAGTTTTGTTTTGTTTTGTTTTGTTTTGTTTTGTTTTGTTTTGCTATAGAGCATGTGTGCTCAGCGGAGAGACAGAGAGATACAGAAAGTGAGAAATCACCCCCCAGGGAGGGATGGCCACACCGCAATCCCTTCTCCTCCATTCTCCTCTCAAGATTTTGGACACACACAGGCACACGCACATGTGCCCAGCATGAGTTTTAAACTCCCAGGTCAGGAACTTGAACCATGGTCATATATGTGGGAGTCCAGCAATGTAACTATTATGCCATCTGTTGGTCCCTAAATACACATTTTTTATAAAGAATAAGCAAGGGCCAACAGGTGGTGTGGTGGTTAAAGTGCTGGATTCCCATGTGGCTAACTGTGGTTCAAATCCTGGACCTAGTGACTTGAAGATCACAACAAATAAATAAATAAATGTTTTGTTTTGTTTTTAAATAAAAAGGATAAGAGAGAGGAGACAGGAAGTGAAGGAAATGAACAATTAGGTTTTCATGATTAATAGGTATGGTGTTGACAGGCCAGCAGATGGTATAGCAGTTACATTGTTGGACTCCCACATGGCCAACTGCAGTTCAAGTCCTGGTCCTAGCAGCTTGAAAATCACACTGAACACTTATGCCTGCATGTCCAAAATCCCGAGAAGAGAATTGAAGAGAAGGAATTGCAGTATGGCCACCCCCGCCCCCAGTGGGTTATTTCTAACTTTCCCTGTCTGTCTTTCTTCAGTGAACACATCCACCCTATGGCACAAACCTAAAAAAATTTTAAAATAAAGAAAAGAAATGTAATTACTTTCATGAAAAGAACTATTTTTCATCTACCAAAAAAAAGTCAGCTATTTTTGACAAAGGATAATTTTCCTAATATGTGTGAAATGCTAAGGAAATGCATGTCCCATATTTTCACATAGTCTGTGTAGTGGGATTACAGAATTTTTAAATTTGCTTGCTTTCTTTTTTTATGTATTTTCTTTGTTTTCTAAGAGTCCATGTGCTATTTCATATTTAGCGAAAAGAAAATTTTATCAGAAAAAAAAATAATAAAAACCAAGATTTTGGAGTCTCTGACCAGCCCATCCATTACCTTGCAGATATTTCTACAAGATATTTCTTTTTTCTTTATTTATGATAGAGCATGTGCATGTATTCATGACAATGAGGACTGAGAATGAGAGTGCCGGACTGTCACATAGCCAATCGTGATTTGAGTCCCAGACCTGGAGGCTTGAAACTCACACTGAGTATGTGTGCATATGTGCCTAAAATTCCAAGAGGAGAATGAAGGAGAAGGGATTACAGAATGGCGTTTTCCTCTAGGAGATGATGTCTCAATTTCCTTCTGACTGTCTCTCTCAGTATCTCCAGCAAATGCATCCACCTGATAGAAAAAAATCTTTCTAAAAAAATAAATAAATAAAGTTAACAATAGTCAATCATGGGGGCCCACCCTAACTATATCCTATAGGCTCCATAATCATATTAGGTTTCCACCCTCTTAATACCATCACAATCATACGAACCTACTTTTTTTTTTTTTTAGAGATTTTTGCTATAGGGCATGTGCATTCACCAGAGAAAGAGAAAAGTGAAAAATCACCCCTCAGAAAGGATGGCCACACTGCACTCCCTTCTGCTCCATTCTCCTCTTAGGACTTTGGACATGCATACACGTAGTACCCATTGTGATTTTGAAGCTGCCAGGTCTAGGACTCAAACCATGGAGTTTAGTGGGAGGCTAGTGCTTTAATGACTATGCCTCTTGCTGGCCTCCTAGCAACTCATTTTGTTTTTTGTTTTGTTTTGTCTTGTTTTGTTTAGCAACTCATTTTCAACACACACACAAAAAAAATTTTTTGTGGGGGAGACATAAACCATAGCACTGATTCTGTGTACCCTTGAAGAACCAGGGAGGTGAGGGCAATTTTCCCACGTAGCCTCATCTGAGCACAGTGCATTTGTCTGCATCTAGTTGTCCTCAGCCCCAGTCAGACAGAAGAGATGAGCAGAGAGACGGGCAGGATTTCTGGGACTACCCAGCCCCAGAGTGTCACCAGGGAGCTTAGTTAAGATAAAGATGTACGGTGAGTGGAGGGACGCCGGCTCCTGGGTCGCCCAATGGCCCAAACACGACCATCTATGAAGGTACGGACCTCAGACCCCATGTTCCCGGAGACCCACAGTCACACACACAATGGCGCCCGCACTAACCAAGCAGAACAAACACTGGAGGTGCCCTCTGTGCTAACTGAACCAATGCAGGGGAGAGGGCCAGGGAAGGAGCTGGGGGCTCAAGGGGGAGACTCAGGGGGACCCCAGACAGCTCCTTGTGACCAACTGGGAGGAAAGAACCTATCTCAGTCATGACCCGCACTTCCATACGGAGCTCACCTGCAGACGTCAGGCCTCTCCACACGCCCATCACCACTGTCTGCCTCCCCAAAGACCAGGTGGAGAGAGGGACCCTGGTCTGGGCTAGCTTCTTTTGTGTCCCAGATGTGGATGAATGCTGCTCTGGGCAGCATCAATGTCAATGTCTCACGGTGGGGTCAGGTTGGAAAGCAGAGTCTGCCCTGAGAGAGCTCATACCTTTGGGAGATGACCTTTGCCCTGTTGTGTTCCAGACATCAATGAGTGTGCACCACCCATGGCGCCACCCTGTGGCAAAATCGCAGACTGCGTGAACACGGAGGGCAGCTTCTACTGCATGTGCAACCCAGGCTATGGGCTCAGTTCTGGGGCTAAAACGTTCAGGAATGAGAGTGAGAACACGTGTCAAGGTAAGAACCATCTCACGTTCTCCATCCCCCAGGCTATGAGGTTCATCAGAGCTGTTCCTGCAGCATCCAGAGGGCAGGGCCCTGGCCACAGGTCTGGTGCCCAGGTCTGAAGCAGGACAGCTGTGAATGTACCTGTCCCGCCCACACAAAGAGGCAGAGTGACACGAAGGCCAAGGGCAGACTCAGGGACCAGCTGCTTGGGCCCATATTGCAGCTTTGACACCTGTTCATTGCATAAAGTTAGCAAATTAGGGCCAGCAGGTGGCATGGTGGTTAAGGTGGCCAGATCCCACGTGGCTGACTGAGTGGCTCCAGTTCCAGATTCTGTGATTTGAAAATCACACCAGGCATGTATGTGCATGCCCAAGATCTTGAGAGGAAAATGGAGGAGAAGGGACTCCAGGATGACCATCTCCCAGCAGGGGGATCTCTCACTTTCTCTCTCTCTGTCTCTCTCTGATGAGCATACACACCTTGCAGCAAAAACGTTTGAAGGAGAGGGTAATAGTGGTGGGCAATAAAGGGAGGGAGGGAGGAGAACTGGGAAAAAGAACAAACAATACATTTAATTGACACAAAAATGAAGTTATTTGCTGATGACAATGTATACGGTAAAGTCTTTGTTGTGATTGATAGGCACTGTATTCGTGCTGGGAAAAACCACGCTGTGCACCATAAAGATGTAAAGTGGTTAAATGTAAATTATACACTGTGTGCATGCATGCCAAATATCCTAGAAGAATAATGAAGAAGAAAGGATCATGGTATGGCCATCCTCTTTGGGTGGTGATTTCTTTCTCTTTCTCTCTCTCTCTCTCTCTCTCTAGCAAGCACATGTGTCCTATGGCAAATGTGTGTGTGTGTATGTGTGTAGGTATATATGTGTATATAAATATACGTGTATGTAAGTTAGGGTGATTTGTTCTTTTATTTTTTTTCTTTTAAGAGGTGGTGTTGTTTTGAGAGGTTTTTGTCATAGGGCACGTGCACTCGCCAGACAGACAAAGAGAAACAGAGAGACAGAAAGCGAGAAATCACCCCCACCCCCCCCCCCGGGGGAATGGCCACACTGAAATCCCTTCTTCTCCATTCTCCTCTCAGATTCTTGGGCACGCACGCACATGCCCCCAGCATGAGTTTAAGCCACCAGGTCTGGGACTTGAACCGCAGTTAACTACATGGGAGTCCAGCGACATAGCCATTATGCCAACTGCTGGTCCCAAGGGGTTATTTGTTCTTTAAAAGTAAGTAAAGCACTCTGTAAAACAAACAAATATAATACATATACATATATGTGTGTGTATATATATGTATGTATGTGTGTGTGTGTGTATATATATATATATAATGTGATGCATCTTTTTGAGAGGTTGCACAGACAGACTGGGTTCCTAGGGACAGCAGGAGTGGGGGGTGACACTGAGAGGAAAGCTCCTTGCACACAGCCTGCTCCATCCTTCATGGAGACCCTCAGTCTCTCCTCTTCCTGTTCTGTCATGTGCAGTGAAGGCACCTCCCTTTCCAGTTCTGAGGAGTGGAACCTTGGCTATGGCTAAGAGGGGAAAGATGAGAGTCCTTGGTCAGGAAGTCCAGCCCCTAGAACTCAGATTTCCTCTTGGTTTCACTTCCTATAAACTGGGGATCCTGGTTCCTGCCAAACCCATCTTACAGGGAGGCCACCAAAAGGCGTCCTGAAGGTGGAGTTGAAGGTCACCAGGTGGTGGCACACGCAGTCCTGGTCCCTGGTTTGGGGCAGTAGAACGATAAGGACATGGGTACAGCGAGTGGAGGGGACATCTGGACTGAGTCAACGCAGGGCCTGATCTCCTGTCTTTGTCCCCAGATGCGAACGAGTGCACCTCAGGACAGAACCCGTGCCACAGCACCACCCACTGCCTCAACACCATGGGTAGCTATGAGTGTCGCTGCCGCCCTGGCTGGACGCCAGCTCCTGGGTCACCCAACGGCCCAAACACCACCATCTGCAAAGGTACAGAGCTCAGACCCCACATTCCTTGAGACCCACAGTTACACACGCCTGGTCACACATGCAATGATGCCCTCGCTAACCCAGCAGAAAGAACGCCAGAGGCGCCCTGCTGTACCCAGTGTTAACCCTTCTGTAGCTAGACTGAAATAATGGGGGGGGGTGGGGAGGGAAGGAGCTGGGGATCCAAGGGGGAGGTTCACTGGAAGGAAAGAATGTATCTCAGGGTTTTCACAACCTGCACTTCCATACGGGGCTCACCTGCAGACGTCAGGCCTCTCCACACTCCCATTGCCACTGTCTGCCTCTCCAAGGACTAGGTGGGGAGAGGGACCCTGGTCTGGGCTAGGCCAGGGCCTGACCCCTTCCTTCCTTTGTGTCCCAGATGTGGACGAGTGCCACTCCGGGCAGCATCAGTGTCACGTGTCCACCGTCTGCGTCAACACCGTGGGCTCCTATCGATGCCGCTGTCGTCAAGGGTGGAAGCTGAAGACCAGGAGCCTGAATTACCAAACGGCCTGGAATAACCAAACGGCCCGCAGTAACCAAACGAAATCGGTGAACCAATCGAGCGTGGTCTGCGAAGGTACGTGGTCTCATCTGACCTTAGAACCTCCCCAACAACACAAACGCACAGACTCTCACATCTAACGAACCACTAAACTGTCCCCAGCAGCAATCTCCTTGCCCAACTGGACTCAGCCCCATGGAATCAACAGTCAGGTAAGCGGCTCCAGCCCTGGGCAGGTGGCAGGTGGCAGGAAATCCTTCCACATGGTTTTGCCATGGCTGCTCCTTGGTTCTGTCGATGAAAATTGCCAACTCTGCAGAAATATGTGGTTTATTTCTAAGCACAAATATGTGTAACCAGACCCGGAGAAAAAGTAAACATGACCTTCTCTGAGTGATCAGATACTGAGAGTGGTAAGGTTTGGAATTTAGAGAAAACAGTATTTTCACTGGTCTGGCCCAAAAAGATGGGGCATCTGAAAGTGGGGGGTTTATAGTTCATAGGTGAGTTTTACAATTCTCAGTTTGGTGATTTGGAAAGGAAGAGCTGTGTTTCATGAGGGGATCAGTAAAGAGTGCACTGTCACAGAGATAAGGCGACTTGTATATGTCACAAGATGTTGGTAGAGTCCTATTACCAATGAGTCAAATGGTCTGTTAATGCTTGCAGGCATGACTCACCCATCATAAAGATGACAGGGACAGAATTTAAGATGAATCCTGTTATCAAATGGGCCAAAATGGTCTATAAATGTTTTTGGGTGCAACTCATCCCATGCCCTCTGGAAGGGAGTTTGAAAATAGGAAAAAGCAGTCAGACTTCTGTCCTCAGTCCTAAGTAAGGCTCTCTCACTCTCTCATCTCCTCTCTCTTAGAGTCTCTCTGAATTCTTTGACAAATTCCAGGCTCTGGGCAAAGACTTCAAGTCAGCTTCAGCCCAGAAAACCATCGAGGTAAGGGCAGAACCTGGAGGAGGCAAGGTGAAGGCATCCCATACAGGGATGTGTGAGTGCTGGTCAGACTCCCCGCCTTGCCCCATGGCACTCTGGGAGTTCTATTCACTGTTAGACACCCAACATGGACTTCATGCAACACAACCCACAGCCTCAGCCAGGATAGACACAGTAACATGGGCCAGACATATACAGGGAGACCCAAACATGAACCTAGGGACATGAACCTAAGACCTTTCTATGTGACTTCCACTCCATCCCAGCAGCTGCCCTAAGAGGGTTGGCTTCTAGGGAGCCATATTCCAGGGGCCAGGACCACCCAGGGACTCTCATCTAGTAATATTTTTATTGCCAAAATAATATTTTTGAGAGAGATATTTTTGCTATGGGGTACATGTGAGACAAGGAAGAACAGAAAAACAGAAAGTAAGAGTCAGAAAGTCACCCTTAGCGGGTGACTATACTGCAATCTCTCCTCCTCCATTCTCTTCTTGGGATTTTGGGCATGCACACACACGCACCCAGCATGAGTTTCAAGCCACCAGGTCCAGAATTCAAACCACAGTCAACCACATTGGAGTCCAACATCTTAACAACCATGCTACCTACTATCCCCCACACAAAATAATCTCCAGGGTCTGTTCTCTGGAGCTGAGCCATTGATGTCTTTGTGCAGCCCCTCTGGCCCATAACTCACTAGCTCACATCTCCAATTCCTCCAGAAACTCATGGAGAATGTGGATGAGCTCCTGGGAACTCCTGGGGACCTGGAGATTCTGCCCCGCCCACAACAGCATTGTGTGGCCAGTAACCTGCTCATTGGTCTGGAGAATGTCCTGAGAGACCTGAGCAAGGCCCTGCCTGATGGGACATTGACCCTCAATTACTCTGCAGGCACAGGTAGGTACCTGGATCTGCCCTGGTCTCGGCTCCGTCTGTTCCCTCCTGTATTTCTCTTCCCACTGTAGTAGAGCATCCACACTTGAATCTCAGTGTCACTCTCACAAATGCATTCAAATAAAAGATTCAAAGGCAGACCAAGGAGCCAGTATATAGCATAGTGGTTAAGGTGCTGGATTCCCATGTAGCCTACCTTGGTTCAAGTTCTAGACATGGCAGCTTGAAACTAGTGCTGGGTGTATATGCAAGTATGCCCAAAATCTCAAGAGAAGAATGGAGGAGAAGGAAATATAGCATGGCCATCCTCCTGAGGAGTGATTTCTCATTTTCTGTCTCTCAGTCTCTTTGGCAAGCATTTGTGCCCTATAGCAAAATTCCCAAAACATAAAAAAATTTTAAAAAGGAGGGCCAGAGGGTGGCATGGAGGTTAAAGTGCTGGATGCCACATAGCCAGCTTTAAATCCTGGACCTGTCGACTTGAGAATCACACCAGGCACATATGTGTGTGTGCCCAAAATCCTGACAGGAGAATGAAGGAGAAAGGATTGCAGTGTGGCCATCCCCCCAGCGGGTTATTTCTTATTCCTTGTATTTTGTTGACGATTTTTGCAAACACGTCTATAAAAAACATTAGTCCATAATTTTCTTTGAGACATCTTCATCTGATTTTGTTATAAAATAATACTGGCCTCATAAATATGTTTTTTAAGCATTTACAAAATATTTATGTTCTTGCTTCCCTAAATGTTTGGTAGAGTTTACCAGTGAAGTCATCTGGTCTAGACTGTTCATTTGGAGACCTTTTGGGTTATGGGTTCAATCTCCTTATCTATTAGAGGTCTGTTCAGAGTTTTTCTTTCTCTTTGAGTTTTGGTGATTTATATGCCTCCAGGAATTTGTTTATGTCATCTAGGCTACCTAATTTGTCATATGATTGTTTGTCCTGTTCTCTAATAATCTTCTGTAACTTCAGACTATATATACATGCATATATATACATATATATATATATATATATATATGATCAAGGAAATGCATATTATGAAAAAAAAACAATGTGCACACATTTCAAATGTGTTTGCACCAAAATAAACTCATAAGTTAATTCCCTTTTTTCATAAACTTTATTTATTTCCATTTCTTTTATTTTTTTTTCTTTTGGAGTTGCACCAAAATAAACTCATAAGTTAATTCCATTTTTTCATAAACTTTTTTTATTTCCATTTCTTTTATTTTTTTTTTTGGAGAGGTTTTTGCTATACAGTGCGTGCACTTGCCAGAAAGACGGAGAGAGACAGAGAGACAGAAAGTGAGAAATCACCCCCCAGGGGGAATGGCCACACCACAATCTCTTCTCCTCCATTCTCCTCTCAGGATCTTGGGCACGCATGCACATGCGCCTGGAGTGAATTCAAGCCACCAGGTCTGGGACTAGAACCGTGGTCGACTACATGGGAGTCCAGCGACATAGTCATTATGCCAACTGCTGGTCCCAATTTCCATTTCTTTTATACATTCAATCACATGTGTCACTTAGCTTGCAAACTGAATACACACACACATAAAATAGTGGCATTATGAGGCCAGCAGATGGCACAGTGGTTAAAGCTCTGGACCACATGACTGACTACAGTTCATGTCCCAGACCTGGTGGCTTGCTTTCTCACTTTCCCTTTCTCTCTCTCTCTCTCTCTCTCTCTCTCTCTCTCTCTCTCTCCCTCAGATCACATTTTAAAATTAAATAAATAAATAAATCTTTTAAAAGTGTTTTCTAAATGATAATAATAATAATGGCATTACCTACACTGCACACACCATCTCTAACCAACCTCCCTTTATGTAATTTCCGCAACTCATAGCACTGTCCCTGGATGTACAGAAGCAAGAAGAAAGGAATGTTACTTTGAGCCTGAATCAGGCAAAGATGCAGCTGAACTGGGATCTGGGACAGAACTCTGACAACACAGGTAATGGCTGAAAACACAGATCAGACCTCTTGGTGGGTCAAGATGCCCAAGGATATGAAAAATAGAGATATGTGTAGGGTGTGATGGGCTGCAAGGGAAAAACCCATCTAAGGAAAAGACCCTAGTGAGGACACAAAATTCAACTTTGCTGCCAACCCACAGGCTCCTCTGCGGTGGGCCTTGTCTACACTCCAGGAATGGGCAAGTTGCTGGCTGAAGCCCCTCTGGACCCAAAACCTGAGAATCAGGCAGCTCTGAATCAGAATTCCAGTGATGTGCCACAAGGAGTCCCCCCTGTCCTGCTCTCAGACATCGTCTCTGCTTTTCTGAGCACCAAGAATGCCCAGAACCTCAGCTCCCCGGTCACCTTCACCTTCTCCCACCGTGTGAGTGTTGGGGGTGGGCTCTGGGTGTGGAAGGCACCTGAGTCCTGAGCACAGCCCTGCAGCTCAGCTCCGACTTGGGGTTTAGGGAAGCCCTCATGGTGCATCCTCTCCCCAAGGAAGTCACCCCTTCCCAAGCCAGCTCTGGGTCTGCATCTCTGAGCACCGGATGCACCAACTCATGCCTGTACCCTGTTCCTATAGACGCTGAGCTCTAGGCCAAGAGCAAAAGTGCTCTGTGTCTTCTGGGACCATGGAGGGGATGGATGTGGTCACTGGTCCACCACAGGCTGCAGGATGGTGACTACCAAGGAGGACAGCACCACCTGCCGCTGCACCCACCTCAGCAGCTTTGCTGTCCTCATGGCCCATAATGACGTGCAGGTGAGAGCCCTGAGAGGGGCTGCATTCAATGTCCATCTACGTAAAAAAATGCCCACACGTAAGAAGCTTAAAAGGGCGTGGGGCTGGATGGTAGCCCAGTGATAAAACACCACCCACCTGGTAAGGTTTCAGGATCACAACCAGAAACCTCCCTGACTACACCAGACATGTGGGTGCCCATGATCCAGGGCTGGATGAGACTGGGAATGGATTGTGGTATCAAGATCCCTTTGGGAGGACTGTCTCTCTATCTCTCTGTCTCTCTCCCTAATGGAAGTTTGGTGTTTTGTTTCATTTTGTTTTTAGCAGTTATTGCCATATGGCACACGCACTTGCTGGAGAGAGAGGAAAGACAGAGAGGGGAAGGGAAAGTGACCCTCCCCCATGGGGATGCCCATGCCACAATCCCTTCTCCTCCATTTTCCTCTTGAGATTGGGGACATGCACGCATATGCACCTGGTGTAAGTTTCAAGCCACCAGGTCCAGGACTCGAACCGCGGGTGGCCATGTGGGTGTCCTGCCATCTGCTGGTCCCTGGAAGAATTTTTTTAATTGCCAGAGGGCATGGATGCTTGCCAGAGGCAGACGGAAGCAGCACCCCCTAGTGAGACATGGTCATACCACAATCCCTTCTCCATTTCTCCATCCTGTTGGGATTTTCGAGCTACTGGGGACAGGATTTGAAACTTCATGAGTTCCAAGGCTGTCTTGAGTAAGAACTCACTTATCCTTTAGCTCTTTCAGTAGGTAAGCTGACCAGGTCAGAATCCTCTAAAATTCTGAGCCTGGAGTCACTTACCCATCAAATTCAAAAATACACCTTGCTCCTCCATTCTTGTTTTTTAAGATTTATTTATTTTTAATTTTACTTATTATCATTATTCTTCATATTTGACCAGAGAGAGACAGACAAACAAACGGAGAGTGCAAAAGCAAACTGCCAGGTCCAGCACATAAGCCAGGGTCAACGGTGTAGAAGCCCAGCACCTCAATCACCACACCACCTACCGATCCTGCCTCTCCATTCTTCAATTTGGAGAATTAGAGAGACAGAACAGTAGAGAGGAAGAGAAAAAGAAAATGAGGGAGGAAAGGGAAAGGAGAAGAAAAATAAGTTGTCTGAGATCCTAAAACACATCAGTCTCAGACGTATTCCCAGAATCCTGACAAGCTGAAAGGCTTGGGGATCATGGCATGATGAGACCTTGTCTAGGGTGCACCTATCTCTCTAATACACACATAAACACTCCCTAACACGACTAAAACATAAAAATAAAGTGGTGGGGGGAACCAGTAGATAGCGTAATGGCTACATCAGTGGACTCCCACGTAGTCAACCGCGGTTCACGTCCTAGACCCGGTGGCTTAAACCTCACGCCGGGCGCATGTGTGTGTGTGCCCAAGATCCCGAGAGGAGAACGGAGGAGAAGGGATTGTGGCGTGGCCATCCCCCCTGGGGGGTGATTTCTCACTTTCTGTCTCCCTGTCTCTCTCTCTCTGTCTGGTGAGCACACGCACCCTATAGCGAAAAAAACTCTCCATAAATAAATAAATAAAGTGGTGGGGACCCAGCAGGTGGTATGGTGTTTAAGACACTGGACTCCCACATGGCTAACCATGGCTTAAGTCCCAGAGCTGACAGACAGCATGCCTTCTCACTTTCTCTCTCTCTCTCTCTCTCTCTCTCTCTCTCTTGAATGCACGTGTCCTATAGCAAATTTTAATATAATAATGATAACAAATAAAATTAATTTTTTTGAGAGATTTTCACTGTAGGGCGCGTACGCTCGCCAGACAGAGAGAGACATAGAGACAGAAAGCGAGAAATCACCCCCCAGAGGGGATGGTCACGCCGCGATCCCTTCTCCTCCATTCTCCTCTCGGGATCTTGGGCACTCACGCACACGCGCCTGGCGTGAGTTTTAAGCCACCGGGTCCGGGACACGAACCACGGTCGACTACGTGGGAGTCCAGCGACATAGCCATTACGCTAACTGCTGGTTCCCATAAAATTAATTTTTAAAAGTCATTCTTTATAAAAAATTGGGGACCAGCAGGTAGCATGGTGGTTATGCACTATACTCCCACATGGTCAACTGTGGTTCAATCCCAGACTTGGCAGCTTATATCTCTCTCTCTCTCTCTCTCTCTCTCTCTCTTTCTCTCTCTCTCTCTAGTAAGCACACATTCCCTATAGCAAAACTTAAAATAGTGATAAAATTAAATAATTCTTTATTATAAAAATAATGATGGAGAGATCATTACCCCAGAAAGCAGAAAAGTGTGATAATGACCTCTTCTTTTTCTGGGTCCCAGGATGAGGACCCTGTGCTGATCATCATCACCTACATGGGATTGGGCCTGTCTCTGCTGTGCCTCCTCCTGGCAGCCCTCACCTTCCTCCTGTGCAGAGCCATCCAGAACACCAGCACCTCCCTGCACCTGCAGCTCTCACTCTGCCTCTTCCTGGCCCACCTCCTCTTCCTCACAGCCATCAACCAAACCAAATCCAAGGTACAGACTGTCCTAAGGACCCCTGTTCTGCCCCAAGGGATGCCGGGCTCCTGGAGCAATGCTGCATTGCAGTCCTAAAAAAATAATTTGGGTTTCAGAGGGAGGTTAGGAAAGGAAACTGCCAATTGCACATTGCCCAAGTCAACTAGAAAACAAATTCTCTTGTTACAACCCCATACTGTACAAGAGGACTTCAAAAAGTTCATGAAAGGGGTTAGCAAATGGTATAGTAGTTTCATTACTGGACTTCCACATGGCCAATCATGGTTTGAGTTCTGGACTCAGTGGTTTGAAAATCATGCCAGGCACATGTACATGTGTGCCTAAGATTCTAAGATTCTGGGAGAAGGGATTACAGTATAGCAATCCCCCACGTCTCCCCTGAGAGATGATTCCTCTCTCTCTCTCTCTCTCTCTCTCTCTCTCACACACACACACACACACACACAAGTACACATGCTCAAAGGAAAAAACCTCCTTTTAAAAAGTTCATGAAATATAAATGTAGATACCTGATGCTGTAAGGGAAGAGAGTGAGTGGCAGAGAGTGGGTGATATGGGATGGGCAGAGAAGCAAAGGGAAGAAACATTCAACAGACAAAAGAATGTAGAATTATCTGCTGGGGGGAAGAAAAACATTCTGTGATTTTTTTGCTTCATGAAAAAAATTTAAAATGGAGAGAAATTTTTCAAGGGAAAATGGAATTAAAGTATGAGCTTATTTGATGCAAAAAGATTTTTTGAATTTTTTATTTCAATTTCTTTTATACATTCGATCACATGTGTTACTTAGCTTACAAAGTGAATGTTCCAACTTGTATACATTGACATCCATGCATAGTTTTTTCTTTTTCATTTTTGCTAGCGATCTCATAGGCTCCAACCAGTGACAGAGAAAGAAAGCACCCTCCACATGGGGTATGGTCATGCTGAAATCCCTTCTCCATCTTTCCCTTTCTTCTGGATTTTGGGCACACACACACACATGCACACATGTCTGGCGTGTTTGTCAAGCCACCAGGGCCAGGATTTAAATCATGGAGTTGGTCATGGTGGATTCAACTGCCTCAACCACCAAGCCATGGAGTCAGCCCCATAGTTCTTTCATAATGCACATTATCCATGAGCACACCCTTCAGAACTTCTTGGAGAACTGGTCTGGAGTCGGTAAATTCTTTCAGGTTTTGTTTATCTGAGAAGGTTCTTGTCTTCTCTTCCCATATGAAGAATAATCTTGCCATGTATAGTATTCTGGGTTGAAATTGCTTTTCACTCAACACTATGAATATGTTTTCCCATTCTTTCCTTGCTTGAATTGTTTCTGATGAGAGGTCCACTGTTATCCTTATGGGATATCCTTTGTAGGTAACGTGTCATTTCTCTCTTGCCAGTCTGAAGACCTCGTCTTTGTCTGTGGTCTGGGGCAATCTGGCTATAATGCGTCTTGGAGAAGATCTTCTTGAGTTGATTCTATTTGGGGTCTTATGTATTTCTTGGATCTGGATCTTTGAATGCCTCTCTAGATTTGAAAAGATTTCTTGCAGGATTTCATGGAATAGATTAACAATGCCCTTATGAATCTCTTCACCTTCTAGGTTACAAATTATCCAGATGTTTAGACATTTGATGGTATCTAGTATCTCTTGTATATTATTCTCATTTTTTGGACTATTTTCTCATTCTTTGTGGTGGATTTTTTTAGATCAGTGATTCTGTTTTCTTCATCTGAGATTTAATCTTCTGTATGATCTAGCCTCTTTAAATACTTTCAAGGGAGGTTTTGATTTCCTGTATCCTGTATTTTATTATCACCTTCATCTCTAACAGGTCTATTTGTTTCTTAAAGTGTATAATTCCTTTTTTAGATCTTACAAGAATTTCCTGACCTCCTGGAACTTGTCAGCTCCTTTCTCCTTCCTCTTTCACAGTTCATTGTTTCTCTTCTCTTCCATCTCTGTTAGCATCATCATTATGAATATTCTAAATTCTTTATCAGACATTTCTATTATTTCCATTGAACTGTCTGTGGATGAAGAAGAGATATTCTTTTCCCTTGGAAGACAGGTATTTTCTTGCTTTCCCATATTTCTTGTGACCCTGTGGTGGTTTCTAGTGTGGATGGTGTATTTCTTCTCAATTCTTGAAGTTCAATCTGAGCATTCAGGAGCATGCAGGAGGAGGTGATCTGCAATCTCATTGAAGTCACATTTTTATCCCTTTGTGCAGCAGATTCAGTGGGTATTGAGGAATATGTTAACCCTAATAGTATTTGATGTTTGACTATGGTTCCCTTAGATCCATCTAGACACTCATTTAATAAAGATTGAGGAGAAAAGTGATGAGGTAGAAGAAAAAAATAAGAAAACAAAGAGAGAGAGAGAGAGAGAGAGGGAAAAACAATGAAAATATATATTTTTAAAAAAAAGAAAGAAAAATGAGACCAGCAGTTGACATAATGGCTGTGTTACTGGACTCCCATGTAGTCGACCGCAGTTCGAGTCCCAGACCCAGTGGCTTAAACTCATGCCAGGCACATGTGCATGCATGCCCAAGATCCCAAGAGGAGAATGGAGGACAAGGGATCGTGGTATGGCCATCCCCCCGGGAGAGTGATTTCTCACTTTCTGTCTCTCTGTCTCTCTCTGTCTTTCTGGTGAGCGCACATGCCCTATAGTAAAAACCTCTCCAAAAAAAAGGAAAAAGAAAAAAAGAAAAACCATGTGGCACACTCGTGCTATACAAAATAAATAGTTCTTAGCAGTAATGGAGGAGTCTTCAGAGGAAGGCCTGCCCCTTGCCTCTCCTAGAAGGGAAGGGGAAAGGGAATTATTAGCAAGATAAAGGAGGGTCTGGAAGCCAATAGAATTTTTTACCTTTAAAAAATTATTTTAAGAAAAATTACTAAAAAATGAGAAGACAGAGAGAGGCAGAGAGAGACAGAGAGAAGGATAAAGGGGCTCCCTACCACTTGAGACTGGGGACTGGAGACTGAATTTTCTTTTTCCCTGAAATTACTAGTTCTCAGTAGCAATGGAGGAGTCTTCTTCCAAAGACCTGCCCCTTGCCTCTCCACTTGAGACTGGAGGCTGGAGACTGAATTATCAGTAGAATATCTTCATTTCTCTTTTACCCTGAAATGACTAGTTCTCAGCAGTAATGGAGGAGTCTTCTCTCTATGATTTTCTTTCTAAAACATTACTGATTTGCTTCTATGCATTGTCTTCCAGATTTAAGGGGTTTTGTTTTCTTTTGAGTTATTGGGTTTGGCAATTTGTTAAAAAACAAAAAAAAAAAAAGAAAAAGAAAGAATTTTTTAATTGAAACATAGACTTTTCTCCCTTCCTGACCCCTTTGCAATTGGAAAATATTTGTGAGCATCCTTATTTTGTGGCAGAATGGTTATTTGCATAAGTTCAATAATACAATAGTATCTATTGCCTTGCATTGGAAATTGAATTCTAGTGGGGCTTTGTGCAAATAACAGATCAAATTGAGATTACCCTAAGTTTTTGCAAATGAGTTAGGTTATACTTTTCTTTTGTAAAAGGGGGAATGGAGAGAAAAAAAATTGTTTCATAAGAAAATTACAGTGCACTTGTGGCTAGATTCTAGCTTTGTCCATACTTTAAGATATTTTCTGAATCAACAAAATGCGAAGAAAAAAAAAGTTTAGTATGGAAGGGAAGGAGGGGAAAGGGGAAGGAAAACACTGGTAAAAGTAAGCTTAACTGATTAAAAAGAAAGTGAGAAGTTATTTGCTGATGATAATGTATATAGTAATATCCTTGTCTTGACTGACATGCATGGTATTTGTGCTGGAAAAATGTATACTGTGAAGACATGTGATAAAATGTAAAATTAAATAAATAAATGGGAAAAAAAAGAATAGAGGAGAAAGGATCACAGTGTGGGTGATTGGGGGTGATTTCTCTCTTTCTCACTGTCTCTGTCTCTCCATCGAGTTCATGCACCCTATGGAAAAAAATGGGGGGAAAAGAAAGAAAAGGAAAAAGAAATAATGAGAGAAAAAAGAAAGAGAGAAAGAAAGGAAAGGGGAGGGAAAAAGAGAAAGAAACAAGAAAATAAAAAAGAAAGAGAGAGAAAGAAGAAAGAGAAGAAAGAAAGAAAGAAGAAAGAAAGAAAGAAAGAAAGAAAGAAAGAAAGAAAGAAAGAAAGAAAGAAAGAAAGAAAGAAAGAAAGAGAGGAAG